>NW_028119981.1:42500-167735 GCF_965119305.1 Pelophylax lessonae
TATCAAAAAATTTAATCGCTGGATGGCGTTATCAATAATTTACATCGCTGGACGACATTATCAGCAATTTCCATCTCTAGACGGCATTTTCAATAAATTGCATTCCTGGATGGCGTTATCAAGAATTTACATTGCTGGAGGGAATTATCAATAATTTACATTGCTGGACGAAGTTATCAACAATTGGCTTCGCTGGACAGCATTATCAACAATCTTGGGTTCCCAAGCTTCTTCCTGGCGGGCTATGGCAATCTTGGGACAGATCTATTTCCCAGGTTTTCTCCAAATGCCAAGCTGACATCCTCTAGGCGAGGACCAACCACTTTTGCTGGATTGTCGCCATTCAAGTGTCCAGAGCCTGTGAACCTGGAAAGAAAACCAGGTGACGATGGAATCCCTGTCGGTGGATATTTAAGGTAAGCCTATCATAATGTGCTAGTATGCGATTTTGCCGCTCCTCTCCCTCAGTGTTCCATTATAGGGGGTTGATCAGAAAGGTTGCTGCGGATATACGAGGGAACTCTGAGTATGGGTGGGTGGGAATACACTGCCATCTTGTTGTAACCTGCAGTACTCTGTGCAATGGGTTAAAAAGAACCTGTTTAGACAGTCCTACAACTCACTTGTATAGAGAAGGCTAGTTTTAGTTTTCTATGGGATTAGTAGAGAGGCCTGTTTACTATGACATTCATAGTAAATGCCTATCAAAATGCTTCCCTGCTGTCCTTGCTGAGTTCTTTCCTGCTGTCCCGTCTGTGTGCTTCAGCTCAACTGTCAAAGGGGAAAGAAGGTATACCTCTTTTTACGCATGACAGACAGAAGGACCTGTTCGCCCAAAGCACGTTTAACGGGGGGGGGGGGGGGGGGACAAGTGCAGGCGTTAGGAAATGCTCAAGTTCCCAAGCTTCTTCCTGGCCGGCTTGGTATGGCAATCTTGGAACAGATCTAATTCCCAGATCTAATTTCTCCAAATGCCAAGCCAACCTCCTGGAAGTGAGGATCAACCACTTTTTTAATCCATATATATAGTATGTGTTTTTAATCCATATATATAGTATTGTTTTTTTAATCCTTACATATAGTATTATTTTTTTAATCCATATATATATATATATATATATATATATATATATATATATATATATAGTATGTTTTTTTTAAATCTATATATGTAGTATGTTTTTTTTTTAATCCATATATATAGTATGTGTTTTTAATCCATATATATAGTATGTTTCTTTAATCCATATATATATAGTATGTTTTTTTAATCCATATATATAGTATGTTTTTTTTAATCCATATATATAGTATGTTTTTTTAATCCCTCTATATATAGTATGGACAGTAAGGAGTGATAAATATATGAAAAATGAAATCCTATAAATACACTCACCCTGCGCTAAAATCAATAAGAAGGCACAAGAATAAAATCAATAATATCGACTTGACGTCAAAGCAGCTGCTATAAAGGATAAGATCAACTACAAAAAGGTGTCCGATAATATTAAGAAACAAAATAATATATTCAAACACTAGCAGCGCTAAATAAACAAACTAAGGAATAAAATCCAAAGTCCTTAAATGGGTGTTTCCAGGTCATGTGGTGAGTTGGTTAAACGCAATCCTTTTATCACAGGGAGGGTGTGAGGGGTCCTGGCCGTAGCACCTGATTTCCACCACCACTTTGTGCTCCCCCCCCTATTCTTAAAACTCACCAGAGAATGGTGAATTAAGATCCTTCAAGGAATTCCACCACTCGATTCCAACATTGGACACTGGATCACTTTTCCTCTATTTGGCTGTACACTCTCCTCCGTTGCCAACAAAACATGTAAGTGAACAAGAGTGGGGCGACAATAGTGTAATTCCGCCAAAAACGTTTATTAAACACTAAAACAAACCAAAAGTAGCCCCACTCCCCTCAGGATGTCTACTTACAAGAAAAAATGAATAGTGAAGGCATTGAGTAAAATATAATGTAAATTCCGCTGGATCCCTCTGTACCAAACCTTGTGCAATCTGGAGAGGGCACCGGCGTAGTGTAGATGTCCTTATGCGACCGCGCACGACGGCTCCACATGACCTGGAAACACCCATTTAAGGACTTTGGATTTTATTCCTTAGTTTGTTTATTTAGCGCTGCTAGTGTTTGAATATATTATTTTGTTTCTATATATAGTATGTTTGTTTTTTTAAATCCATCTATATATAGTATGTTTTTTAATCATATATATATTATGCTTTTTTTAATCCATATATAGTATGTTTGTTTTTAATCCATATATATATAGTATGTTTGTTAATCCATATATATAGTATGTTTTTTAATCCATATATATAGTATGTTTTTTTAATCCATATATATAGTATGTTTTTTTTAATCCATATATATACAGTATGTCTTTTAATCCATCTATATTTTATATATATATATAATATATATGTTAGCTCAAATCTCGTCAGGAGGCAATCACGATGATATTACAGCCCTTCAGTTGCTACCCTCCCAATAGATAATGAATTCACCCTCCATCCAGCTGGGAGTTATGACAACACACGGCACTCAAACTTAGTGCAGTCACAACTAATTTTTATTGCATGTGAAGCTCATATTTAAAGCATATTTGTTGAGCAGGAAAGACTGCTCCAAACCGGTTTTACAGTTCATCAGTCGAATTACATATCAGACAGAACAATACATGAAAGGGCCTTTGCTTTAGCCATGCATTTGTATCAATGTGAGGTGTTTTGTGTCTGAGATGGTGTTTGTGGACAAGGGCTGTTCCTCCTCTACTCAGCTGTCAAGTGTTAATGCAAGCAATTGTCAAATGTGTTTAGGTGGTGTCCTTAATTTCCATGCGCAGACTTAACTTTGTCAAGTGTCCCAATGAATGAATGAACAGGTGTTTACATGTCGTCTAAATGCAAAACATAGCTGTCTGCTGACCAAGGTGGATGAATGGTTGTCAGTGTTAGCTCGTTAATATGTAAATGCAAGGGCCCACATTTCATCACAGGATGGGCATAAACTGAAATATATATCTGAAAAATCATAAGGCATATTAATACAATCTTTCAATATATTAGTATGTTTTTTTTTTAAATCCATATTTATAGTATGTTTTTTAATGTATAGATATATAGTATGTTTTTTTAATCCATATTTGTGTGTGTGTGTGTGTGTATATATATATATATATATATATATATATATATGTATAATATATATATTATGCTGTTTTTAATCCATATATATATAGTATGTTTGTTTTTAATGCATATATATATATAGTATGTTTTTTAATCTATATATATATATATATATATATATATATATATATATATATATATTATGTTTTTTTAAATCCACATATATATATATATATATAGTATTTTTATTAAAATATAGATATATAGTATGTTTTTAATCCATATGTGTGTGTATGTTTGTTTTTTTAATCCATCTATATATAGTATGTTTTTTAATCCATCTATATACAGAACACCAGAACATTATCACCACCCACCAGAACATTATACCACCCACCAGAACATTCTACCCACCCACCAGAACATCCCCACACACCAAATTATTATACCCATCCACCAGAGCATACCCACTCACCAGTACATTATACTACTTACGATAACATTATACCCACTCACCAGAACATTATACCCACCCACCAGAACATTATATCACCCACCAGAACATTATACCCAGCCACCAAATCATTATACCACCTAGCAGAACATTATACTACCCACCAGAAAATTATAACCATGCACAAAAACCTTATAGCGACCCACTAGAACCTTATACCGACCCACCAGAACATTAAAGCATTCGAATATTTCATGTTTATGCGTTTGATGCCCATTGTTAGGAATATTTCATGTTTATGCATTTGATGCCCATTGTTAGGAATATTTCATGTTTATGCGTTTGATGCCCATCATTTTAAATTCCTGGATGGCGTTATCTATAATTGGCATCGCTGGTCGGCGTTATCAACATTTTACATCTCTGGACCGCGTTATCAACAATTTACATCGCTGGACCGCGTTATCAACAATTTACATCGCTGGACGGCATTATCAGCAATTTACATTGCTGAACGGTGTTATCAGCAATTGGCATTGCTGGACGACGTTATCAATAATTGGCATTGCTGGACGGCGTTATCAGCAATTTACATTGCTGGATGGCATTATCAACAATTTACATTGCTGGATGGCGATATAAATAATTGGCATTGCTTGACAGCATTTTTAGCAATTGACATCGCTGGGCGGCGTTATCAGCAATTTAAATCACTGGAGGTTGTTATCAATAATTTACATCGCTGGATGGCGTTATCAATAATTGGCATTGCTGGACGTCGTTAAAAACAATTAATATCGCTGGACGGCGTTATTAATAATTGGCATTGCTGGACAGCATTATTAGCAATTTACATCGCTGGATGGCGTTATCAACAATTGCCATCAATGGATGGCGTTATGAAAAATTTACATCACTGGACAGCGTTATCAATACATGGCATCACTGGACAGCATTATCAACAATTCACATCGCTGGGCGGAGTTATGAAAAATTTACCTCACTGGACGGGTTATCAACAATTTACATCGCTGGACGGCGTTATCATTAATTGAAATCGCTGGACGGCATTATCAGCAATTTACATTACAATAATTGGCATTGCTGGACAGCAATATTAGCAATTTACCTCACTGGACGGCTTATCAGCAATTTACATCACTGGACGGTGTTACTGATAATTATCATAGCTGGATGGCGTTATAAGCAACTTTCATTGCTGGACAGCATTATTAACAATTTATATTGCTGGATGGCATTATCAATAGTTTGCATCGCTGGATGGCATTATCAATAATTTACTTTGCTGGGCGGCGTTATCAACTATTTACATCCCTGGACAGCGTTATCAACAATTTACATTGCTTTACGGAGTTATCAATAATTTACATCGCTGGACGGCGTTATCAATAATTGACATCGCTATAGGGCGTTATCAATAATTTACATTGCTGGATGGCGTTATCAATAATTGACATCGCTGGGCGGCGTTATCAACAATTTACATCACTGGACGACGTTATCAATAATTTACATCGCTGGACAGCTTTTTAAGCTATTGGAATCGTGTCCAGAATATTTTATGTTTATGCGTTTGATGAGCATTGCCAGGAATGGGCCAGTTTTTTTATTTTAGTTGTGTGTTGGACCCTCATATATGGAGGTTGAAGGTTTGTACTTTTATTAGGCTTGTGTTGGACTAGCGATAAGGGAGGTTGGAGACCAGTATTTTTCTTATTTTAGGTGTGTGTTGGACCCTCTATAAGGGGGTTGAAGGTTTGTACTTAGGCATGTGTTGGACTGGATACAAGGGGGGTTAGAGGGCAGTATTCTTTTCTATTAGGTGTGTATTGGATTCTCTATCTATATGTAAGTTGAAGGTTTGTACTTTTATTAGGCGTGTCTTGGACTGGCTATAGGGGAGGTTGGTGGCCAGTAATTTTTTTATTTTTTTTAGGTGTGTGTTCGACACTCTATATGGAGGTTGAAGGTTTGTACTTTTATATCAATAATTGGCATCGCTGGTCAGCGTTATCAACAATTTACATCGCTGGACGGCGTTATCAACAATTTACATCGCTGGACAGCGTTATCAACAATTTACATCGCTGGGCAGCATTATTAACAATTTATATCGCTGGATGGCATTAACAATAATAGGCATCGCTGGATGGCGTTATCAATAATTTTCTTTGCTGGACGGTGTTATCAACAATTTACATTACTGGACGGCGTTATCAACATTTTTTATCGCTGGATGGCAATATTAATAATTGGCATCGCTGGATGACATTATCAGCAGTTTACATCGTTGGATGGCGTTCTCAACAATTTACATTGCTGAGCGGCGTTATCAGCAATTTTCATCGCTGGACTGCTTTCAGCAATTTACATCGCTGGATGGAATCATCAGCAATTTACATCGCTGGACGGCATTATCAACAATTTACATCGCTGGACATAGTCATCAACAATTTACATCCCTGGACGGTGTTATAAGCAATTGGCATTGCTAGACGGCGTTATCAATAATTGGCATCGCTGGACATCGTTATTAATTGTTTTTATCGATTGATGGCGTTATCAATAATTGGCATCGCTGGACAGCATTATTAGCAATTTACATTGCTGGATGGCATTATCAACAATTGCCATCAATGGATGGCATTATGAAAAATTTACACGCTGGACAGTATTATCAATATTTGGCATCGCTGGACGGCATTATCAACAATTTACATCGCTGGACGGCATTACCGGTAATTGGCAAAGCTGGACGGCGTTATAAACAATTTTCAGCGCTGGGCAGCGTTATTAACAATTTATATCGCTGGATGGCATTAACAATAATAGGCATCGCTGGATGCCATTATCAATAATTTTCTTTGCTGGACAGCGTTATAAACAATTTACATCCCTGGACAGCGTTATCAACAATTTACATTGCTTTATGGAGTTATCAATAATTTACATCGCTGGACGGCGTTATCTATAATTTACATCGCTATAGGGCGTTATCAATAATTTACATCGCTATAGGGCGTTATCAATAATTTACATTGCTGGACGGCGTTATCAATAATTGACATCGCTGGACGACGTTATCAATAATTTACATCGCTGGACAGCGTTATAAGCTATTGGAATCGTGTCCAGAATATTTTATGTTTATGCGTTTGAGCATTGCCAGGAATGGGCCAGTTTTTTTATTTTAGTTGTGTGTTGGACCCTCATATATGGAGGTTGAAGGTTTGTACTTTTATTAGGCTTGTGTTGGACTAGCGATAAGGAAGGTTGGAGGCCAGTATTTTTCTTATTTAGGTGTGTGTTGGACCCTCTATAAGGGGGTTGAAGGTTTGTACTTAGGCATGTGTTGGACTGGATACAAGGGGGGTTAGAGGGCAGTATTTTTTCTATTAGGTGTGTATTGGATCCTCTATCTATATGTAAGTTGAAGGTTTGTACTTTTATTAGGCGTGTGTTGGACTGGCTATAGGGGAGGTTGGAGGCCAGTATTTTTTTTTTTTAGGTGTGTGTTCGACCCTCTATATGGAGGTTGAAGGTTTGTACTTCATTAGGCATGTGTTGGACTGGCTATAGGGGAGGTTGGAGGCCAGAATTTTTTTATTTTTTTAGTTGTGTTCGACACTCTATATGGAGGTTGAAGGTTTGTATTTTTCTTAGGCGTGTGTTGGACTGGCTATAGGGGAGGTTGGAGGCCAGTAATTTTTTATTTTTTTTAGGTGTGTGTTCGACACTCTATATGGAGGTTGAAGATTTGTATTTTTCTTAGGCGTGTGTTGGACTGGCTATAGGGGAGGTTGGAAGCCAGTTTTTTTCTTAGGTGTGTGTTGGACCCTCTATATGAAGGCTGAAGGTTTGTACTTTTATTAGGTGTGTGTTGGACTGGCTATAGTGAAGGTTGGAGGCCAGTATTTTTTTTATTTTAGATGTGTGTTGGACCCACTATTTGGCAGTTGAAGGCTTGTACTTTTATTAGGCGTGTGTTGGACTGGCTATAGGGGAGGTTGGAGGCCAATATATTTCTATTTTTGGTGTGTGTTGAACCCTCTAAATGTAGGTTGAAGGTTTGTACTTAAGCATGTGTTGGACTGGCTATAGGGGAGGTTGGAGGCCAGTATTTTTCTTTTTAGGTATCTTAGACCCTCCATATGGAGGTTTAAGGTTTGTATTTTACTAGGCATGTGTTGGTCTGGCTATAGGGGAGGTTGGAGGCTATTTTATATGGTGTGTGTTGGACCCTCTATATGGAGGTTGAAGGTTTGTACTTTTATAAGGTGTGTGTGTTCGACTGGCTATAGGGGAGGTGTGAAGCCAGTGATTTTTTTAGATTTGTGTTCAGTACTAGGGCTGCAGGATATTCGGAAAAAAAGTACATTGCGATATTCGTTTTTCAACTATATATATCGCGATATTTAACTGGGTGGAGTGCAGAAGACACTGACAGTGTGGATTAGGCAGAGTCAGGACTCACAGTGGTGGTAGGAGGTAGAAGAATCCCCCAGAGTCCCGACTTCTCCCTGCCTAATGCTGTAGAGCAGCTGCAAAGAGTTCTATGCAAGGGGGGATTGCTGAACAAGGTGAGAGAGTTGCAGTCTGCTGTGGATCTGTGTCCCCCTGTGCAGCCAAGATGGCGGTCGGCACAGCTTGCTGAGGGATATGAGTACACTGGGGTCCTTTTTTGTGAAGATTAGGAGGTCTATGTATGGCTTTGGGGGCACCCGGGGATGGAGGCAAGTCCCAAATGAGTGCGGAGTAAGTAGGCCTTACCAGGAACCATGAGCACGCAATCGTGCTCCGATCTAGGCAAAGCTGCGGCTTCTGTGACGGAGGCTTTCCTCCGCAATACCGGGCAGTATTGGTCTCTTGTGCCTCGATGGGTCTCCCCAAGCTGTTTTTTCTCCCTGAATAGGGGAGATTTAGGAGGATTGCTGAGGATTCTGTACAGCGGTATCGGAGCTCTCACAAGCCGCGTCCGTTCTGCATGTCTTCCGGCCATGCCCCTTGCCTAATGCTAAATATCGTGTCTTCGGCGATATGAATATCGCCCACGCCCGCAGAACGATAGTCGATATCATATCGACTATCGTTCAGCCCTATTCAGCACTCTATATGGAGGTTGAAGGTTTGTATTTTTCTTAGGTGTGTGTTGGACTGACTATAGGGGAGGTTGGAGGGCATTATTTTTTAGGTGTGTGTTGGACCAGCTATAGAGTGTTTGGAGGTTGGTACTTTCATTAGGCGTGTGTTGGGCTGTGCACTGCATATCCCTCTATCCCTCTTGTCAGGAATATTTTATGTTTATGCATTTGATGCCCATTGTTAGAAATATTGCATATCTATGCGTTTGATGCCCATTGTTAGGAATATTCATGTTTATGTGTTTGATGCCCGTTGTCAGGAATATTTCATGTTTATGCATTTGATGCCCATTGTCAGGAATGGACCAGAACGTTATACCACCCACCATAACATTATGACCACCCACCAGAACATTATCACCACCCACCAGAACATTATACCACCCACCAGAACATTATACCCATGCACCATAACATTATGACCACCCACCAGAACATTATGACTACCCACCAGAACATTATGACCACCCACCAGAACATTATACCCACCCACCAGAACATTATACCCACCCACCAGAACATTATGACCACCCACCATAACATTATGACCACCCACCATAACATTATGACCACCCACCATAACATTATGACCACCCACCATAACATTATGACCACCCACCAGAACATTATACCCACCCACCAAATTATTATACCACCCACCAGAATATTATACCCAACCACTAATACATTATATCATGCACCAGAACATTATACCCACCCACCAGAATATTTTACCAACCCACCAGAATATTTTACCAACCCACCAGAACATTTTATCCACCCACCAGAACATTTTATCCACCCACCAGAACATTTTACCACCCACCAGAACATTATAACCACACACCAGAACATTATACCACCCACAAGAACATTATACACACCCACCAGAACATTATGCCACACTCCAGAATATTATGCCACATACCAGAATATTACACCCACCCACCAAAACATTATACCACTTACCAGAACTGTAATGGATCAACTGGCACCCTGACTGGATACCTCCATTGATGGATGCTCCTAGTGCTTCCCGAGGGCTCCAAGCACTCCACTAGACACTGTAACCACCTCAAACAACCGCATCTTGGTTGAGGTCTCACCGTCTCCTACCCACCCTGGACCTACAACAATGCTCCAGGTTCCAGTAGGTAACCCTCTTTCCCCAGAGGTGAAGCAGGAACAGGAACAAGCTCTTACAAGAGCTTAGTGCTTATTTCAGGGAGTATGAAGAGCATAGCAATCCCTTGTAACAGATTCCCCCAATAAGAGACAGGACTCTAGATTGAGGGTGAAGTAGAACTCTTTATTGAACAGTCAAACCAATCAGAATATTATACCAACCCACCAGAACATTATACCCACCCACCATAACATGACCACCCACCATAACATTATCACCACCCACCAGAACATTATACCCACCCAACAGAACATTATACCCACCCACCAGATTATACCCAACCACCAGAACATTATATCACTCATCAGAACATTATACCCACACACAATAACATTATACCACCCACCAGAACATTATACCACCAGACAGAATATTATACCAACCCACCAAAACCTTATACTCACCCACTAGAATCTTATACCCACCCACCAGAACCTTTTACCCACTTACCAGAACATTATACCACCCACCAGAACATTATACCACCTGCCAGAACATTATATCACCCACCAGAACATTATACCCACCCTCCAGAACATTATACCACCTGCCAGAACATTATACCACCCACCAAAACATTATACCATCTAGCAGAACATTATACCACCCACCAGAAAATTATAACCATGCACAAGAACCTTATACCGACCCACCAGAACCTTATACCGACCCACCAGAACATTAAAACATTAGAATATTTCATGTTTATGCGTTTGCTGCCCATTTTCCGTAATATTTTATGTCTATACGTTTGATGCCCATTGTTAGGAATATTTCATGTTTATACGTTTGATGCCCATCATTTTAAATTCCTGGATGGCGTTATCAATAATTGGCATCGCTGGTCGGCGTTATCAACATTTTAAATCGCTGGACGGCGTTAACATTAATTGAAATCGCTGGACGGCATTATCAGCAATTTACATTGCTGAACGGTGTTATCAGCAATTGGCATTGCTGGACGAAGTTATCAATAATTGGCATTGCTGGACGGCGTTATCCACAATTTACATCGCTGGATGGCGATATAATTGGCATTGCTTGACAGCATTTTTAGCAATTAACGCCGCCCAGCGATGTCATCAGCAATTTAAATCACTGGAGGTTGTTATCAATAATTTACATCGCTGGATGGCGTTATCAATAATTGGCATTGCTGGACGTCATTAAAAACAATGAATATCGCTGGACGGCGTTATTAATAATTGGCATTGCTGGACAGCATTATTAGCAATTTACATCGCTGGATGGCGTTATCAACAATTGCCATCAATGGATGGCGTTATGAAAAATTTACATCACTGGACAGCGTTATCAATACATGGCATCACTGGACAGCGTTATCAACAATTCACATCGCTGGGCGGAGTTATTAAAAATTTACCTCACTGGACGGCTTATCAGCAATTTACATCACTGGACGGTGTTACTGATAATTGGCATAGCTGGATGGCGTTATAAGCAACTTTCATTGCTGTACAGCATTATTAACAATTTATATTGCTGGATGGCATTATCAATAGTTGGCATCGCTGGTCAGCATTATCAACATTTTACATCGCTGGACAGCGTTATCAACATTTTACATCGCTGGATGGCATTATCAATAATTGGCATCGCTGGTCAGCGTTATCAACAATTTACATCGCTGGACGGCGTTATCAACATTTTACATCGCTGGACGGCGTTATCAACAATTTACATCGCTGGACGGCGTTATCAACAATTTACATCGCTGGACGGCGTTATCAACATTTTACATCGCTGGACGGCGTTATCAACATTTTACATCGCTGGACAGCGTTATCAACAATTTACATCGCTGGATGGCATTATCAATAATTGGCATCGCTGGTCAGCGTTATCAACAATTTACATCGCTGGATGGCATTAGCAGCAATTGGCATTGCTAGACGGCGTTATCAATACTTGGCATCGCTGGACGGCATTATCAACAATTTACATCGCTGGACGGAATGAAAAATTTACCTCACTGGAAGGCTTATCAGCAATTTACATCACTGGACGGCATTACCGGTAATTGGCAAAGCTGGACGGCGTTCTAAACAATTTTCATCGCTGGGCAGCATTATTAACAATTTATATCGCTGGATGGCGTTATCAATAATTTTCTTTGCTGGACGGTGTTATCAACAATTTGCATCGCTGAACGGCGTTATCAGCAATTTTCATCGATGGACTGCTTTCAGCAATTTACATCACTATAGGGGTGATCAGGGTGTCACCAGTACAGTGCCATCATATGACTGGTGTGGGGTGATCAGGGTGTCACCAGTACAGTACAGTGCCATCATATGACTGGTGTGGGGTGATCAGGGTGTCACCAGTACAGTACAGCGCCATCATATGACTGGTGTGAGGTGATCAGGGTGTCACCAGTGGAGTACAGCGCCATCATATGACTGGTGTGGGGTGATCAGGGTGTCACCAGTACAGTACAGAGTCATCATATGACTGGTGTGGGGTGATCAGGGTGTCACCAGTACAGCGCCATCATATGACTGGTGTGGGGTGATCAAGGTGTCACCAGTACAGTACAGAGCCATCATATGACTGGTGTGAGGTGATCAGGATGTCACCAGTAAAGTACAGAGCCATCATATGACTGGTGTGGGGTGATCAGGGTGTCACCAGTACAGTACAGTGCCATCATATGACTGGTGTGAGGTGATCAGGGTGTCACCAGTACAGTACAGTGCCATCATATGACTGGTGTGAGGTGATCAGGGTGTCACCAGTACAGTACAGAGCCATCATATGACTGGAGTGGGGTGATCAGGGTGTCACCAGTACAGTACAGTGCCATCATATGACTGGTGTGAGGTGATCAGGGTGTCACCAGTACAGCGCCATCATGTGACTGGTGTGAGGTGATCAGGGTGTCACCAGTACAGTACAGTGCCATCATATGACTGGTGTGGGGTGATCAGGGTGTCACCAGTACAGTACAATGCCATCATATGACTGGTGTGAGGTGATCAGGGTGTCACCAGTACAGTACAGAGCCATCATATGACTGGAGTGGGGTGATCAGGGTGTCACCAGTACAGCGCCATCATGTGACTGGTGTGAGGTGATCAGGGTGTCACCAGTACAGTACAGTGCCATCATATGACTGGTGTGAGGTGATCAGGGTATCACCAGTACAGTGCCATCATATGACTGGTGTGAGGTGATCAGGGTGTCACCAGTACAGTACAGAGCCATCATATGACTGGTGTGAGGTAATCCGGGTGTCACCAGTACAGTACAGAGCCATCATATGACTGGTGTGAGGTGATCAGGGTGTCACCAGTACAGTACAGTGCCATCATATGACTGGTGTGGGGTGATCAGGGTGTCACCAGTACAGTACAGAGCCATCATATGACTGGTGTGGGGTGATCAGGGTGTCACCAGTACAGTGCCATCATATGACTGGTGTGAGGTGATCAGGGTGTCACCAGTACAGTACAGTGCCATCATATGACTGGTGTGAGGTGATCAGGGTGTCACCAGTACAGTACAGAGCCATCATATGACTGGAGTGGGGTGATCAGGGTGTCACCAGTACAGTACAGTGCCATCATATGACTGGTGTGAGGTGATCAGGGTGTCACCAGTACAGTACAGAGCCATCATATGACTGGAGTGGGGTGATCAGGGTGTCACCAGTACAGCGCCATCATGTGACTGGTGTGAGGTGATCAGGGTGTCACCAGTACAGTACAGTGCCATCATATGACTGGTGTGGGGTGATCAGGGTGTCACCAGTACAGTACAATGCCATCATATGACTGGTGTGAGGTGATCAGGGTGTCACCAGTACAGTACAGAGCCATCATATGACTGGAGTGGGGTGATCAGGGTTTCACCAGTACAGCGCCATCATGTGACTGGTGTGAGGTGATCAGGGTGTCACCAGTACAGTGCCATCATATGACTGGTGTGGGGTGATCAGGGTGTCACCAGTACAGTACAGCACCATCATATGACTGGTGTGGGGTGATCATGGTGTCACCAGTACAGTACAGCGCCATCATATGACTGGTGTGAGGTGATCAGGGTGTCACCAGTACTGTACAGTGTCATCATATGACTGGTGTGGGGCGATCAGGATGTCACCAGTACAGTACAGTGCCATCATATGACTGGTGTGGGGTGATCAGGGTGTCACCAGTACAGTACAGAGCCATCATATGACTGGTGTGGGGTGATCAGGGTGTCACCAGTACAGTACAGAGCCATCATATGACTGGTGAGGGGTGATCAGGGTGTCACCAGTACAGTACAGTGCCATCATATGACTGGTGTGGGGTGATCAGGGTATCACCAGTACTGTACAGTGCCATCATATGACTGGTGTGGAGTGATCAGGATGTCACCAGTACAGTACAGCGCCATCATATGACTGGTGTGGGGTGATCAGGGTGTCACCAGTACAGTACAGTGCCATCATATGACTGGTGTGGGGTGATCAGGGTGTCACCAGTACAGTACAGTGCCATCATATGACTGGTGTGGGGTGATCAGGGTATCACCAGTACTGTACAGTGCCATCATATGACTGGTGTGGTGTGATCAGGGTATCAAAAGTACTGTACAGTGCCATCATATGACTGGTGTGGGGTGATCAGGATGTCACCAGTACAGTACAGTGCCATCATATGACTGGTGTGGGGTAATCAGGGTGTCACCAGTGGAGTACAGAGCCATCATATGACTGGTGTGGGGTGATCAGGGTGTCACCAGTTCAGTACAGCGCCATCATATGACTGGTGTGAGGTGATCAGGGTGTCACCAGTACAGTACAGCGCCATCATATGACTGGTGTGAGGTGATCAGGGTGTCACCAGTACTGTACAGAGCCATCATATGACTGGTGTGAGGTGATCAGGGTGTCACCAGTACAGTGCCATCATATGACTGGTGTGGGGTGATCAGGCTGTCACCAGTACAGTACAGTGCCATCATATGACTGGTGTGGGGTGATCAGGGTGTCACCAGTACAGTACAGTGCCATCATATGACTGGTGTGAGGTGATCAGGGTATCACCAGTACAGTGCCATCATATGACTGGTGTGAGGTGATCAGGGTGTCACCAGTACAGTACAGAGCCATCATATGACTGGTGTGAGGTAATCAGGGTGTCACCAGTACAGTACAGAGCCATCATATGACTGGTGTGAGGTGATCAGGGTGTCACCAGTACAGTATAGTGCCATCATATGACTGGTGTGGGGTGATCAGGGTGTCACCAGTACAGTACAGTGCCATCATATGACTGGTGTGAGGTGATCAGGGTATCACCAGTACAGTACAGAGTCATCATATGACTGGTGTAAGGTGATCAGGGTATCACCAGGACAGTGCCATCATATGACTGGTGTGAGGTGATCAGGGTGTCACCAGTACAGTACAGTGCCATCATATGACTGGTGTGGGGTGATCAGGGTGTCACCAGTACAGTACAGTGCCATCATATGACTGGTGTGAGGTGATCAGGGTATCACCAGTACAGTGCCATCATATGACTGGTGTGGAGTGATCAGGATGTCACCAGTACAGTACAGTGCCATCATATGACTGGTGTGAGGTGATCAGGGTGTCACCAGTACAGTACAGAGCCATCATATGACTGGAGTGGGGTGATCAGGGTGTCACCAGTACAGTACAGTGCCATCATATGACTGGTGTGAGGTGATCAGGGTGTCACCAGTACAGTACAGAGCCATCATATGACTGGAGTGGGGTGATCAGGGTGTCACCAGTACAGCGCCATCATATGACTTGTGTGAGGTGATCAGGGTGTCACCAGTACAGTACAGTGCCATCATATGACTGGTGTGGGGTGATCAGGGTGCCATCTTGCCGAAGCCTCCCATTGCTTTCTATTGGCAGCCATTTTGCCTTAGCCTTGTAGCATATAGTTCAGCCTCTGGTGACCTCCCTTCCTTTTCCTCTGGAGCAGCGATCTGTGTGGTAACACTGTGGGGCTCCTCAGACTGTCTCTTCCATATTTCTCGGTTTATCCCTCCTGGCTCAGTTTTTGTCCCTTTTTGGGGGGTCTGTGTTCATAGTATATATAGCGATGGGCTGCGCGGTCCGCAGCGCTCTTAAAGGGCCAGTACTTTTTTATGTTTTTTTCCTGCAATGCATTCTCAGGACAGTAAATTCCCCCTAGCCTTGGTGGGGGACCCCAGTCTGCTGCACCCCCCCCCCCCCGTTATACCTAATTTGGCTGCTGTTGGTGGCGACTTTAGTGTTCAAAATGGAGGTGCTGATGGCTGAACGAGCTGCTGGAAAAGGGCCTAGATTATCTTTCTCCTCTGATTCAGATGGTGATGTGGCTGGCGTGCCCTTTTCAGGGTCTCGCTCGTCCCTGGACCCGCTGGGGTCTGAGGGGGAGGCGGAGGTGGAGGAGGTAGATGATTCTCCCCCGGGGTGGCCTGAAGAATGCGCAGCTATGGATGCGTTGATTTCTTCTGTAAAAGAAACACTACATTTAGAGGATGAGCCCAATCCTCCGGGCATTGTGTCCTCCTTTGGTACACATAGGACCCGCAAGTCGGCGCAGGTTTTTCCCTGCCCCGCTGACTTTCATCACACAGTGAATGAACAATGGTGCACTTTCACGGTGCCTAAACGGTTTCAACTGCTCTACCCCTTTGCGCCTTCTACAGATTTGCGCTGGTGTGTGGCCCCCCAGGTGGATCACATGGTGGCCGTGTTGAACAAGGCTACTTTGGTTTCTACTGATACCCTGGTTCTCCGGGATCCTACGGACAGGAGGTTGGAGGCTCTTGCCCGCCATGCCTACATGGTGGCGGGTTCCATGCTCAAACCTATTTTCTCTCCTTTCCTGGATGTCCCAACATGAGATGATAGGCTCCTCCCTACCGGAAACACAATCAATTAAGCACATTTAAAAGGCCCCACCTTCCCCTCTAGCCCCAGTTTAGATTGTGTTTCTTCCTACCAAAAGAAATGCAGCACAAAGACTTACCTGCAGACTCGGAGTCGAAAAGGTACCCTGTGAGCCAGGTTCGGCAGAAAGCCATGGGCTCCCCTCGCTGAAACTCTCTGGAGTGGAGGGGGGCACCCACCAGAACATTATACCCACCCACCAGAACATTATACCCACCCACCAGAACATTATACCCACCCACCAGAACATTATACCCACCCACCAGAACATTATACCCACCCACCAGAACATAAAATCTGGAACTCTTGAGCATTAGTGGTTGGAATACCCTGAGATCTTGTTGTAACCTGCAGTACTCTGTGCAATGGGTTAAAAAGAACCTGTTTAGACAGTCCTACAACTCACTTGTAAAGAGAAGGCTAGTTTTAGTTTTCTATGGGATTAGTAGAAAGGTCTGTTTACTATGACATTCATAGTAAATGCCTATCAGAATGCTTCCCTGCTGTCCTTACTGAGTTCTTTCCTGCTGTCCCGTCTGTGTGCTTCGGCTCGACTGTCAAAGGGGAAAGAAGGTATACCTCTTTTTACGGAGGACAGACAGAAGGACCTGTTCACCCAAAGCACGTTTAACGGGGGGACAAGTGTAGGCATTCCCCCACACACGTCAGTAAGCATGAGGCATACATTTAACCCCTTGATCACCAACAGTGTTAACCCCTTCCCTGCCAGTGTCATTTTTATAGTAACAGTGCATATTTATAATCCAAAGGAGGGTGCAACAAATATAGATTGCATAAACTAATTTGCGACACTAGCAGCGCTACAGAATAAATATCATAAATAATAAGAATTGGTCTAAAACATCATGGCTAGGAATGGTAATCAACGAACAATAAATAATATAAAACTATAAAATGTCCGTCAGTGGTCAAAAACTCCTGCTGATGTGTATATATAAGCTTTCGGCCAAAGTACAGTCCCAAGTACCCGTGCAACTAGTAACATGGAAGAGTGTGCGGCTAGTAGGAATGTCCGTGTACCACCACCAGCAAGCCGTGATCACCCATCAGATTGGAAACTCACCAAATCTCGGATAAAAACAGGCCTTAAAATGTCAACGCTGGCTCCTCCACCAAGACCATTTGCACCAACCGTCTGGCTCTTTAATATGAAGCTTTATCCTTATCGTTCAATTTGACATGTGAATGCAAGCATAAGGGGACACAGCGTAATTCTGCCAAATATTTATTGAAGCAAAAAACACCCGTTCCCCACAGCAAACATTTTTTTAATCCGTTATATATATATATATATAGTATGTTTTTTAATCCGTCTATATAGTATGTTTGTTTTTTTAATCCATATATATAGTATGTTTTTTCTCTTACATCCTCCGACAGTCGCCGCCTCCTCTAAGTCATCACTATTGAGTATTGTCATCTACTCCACAGGAGTAGCTAGGCATATAGACTTAGTTAAAACAAAAGGCATTTGCATGTATACACCCCTGGGGGCTGTCCCATCTGGTCAATACCCCCCTGCAGTGTCCACTCCCAACTCAGTTTTAATTTGCCTAGCATAGGAGTAGTTAGGCTTTCACTGTGCTGGGGCTTCGGTCTCAGCCTATCTTCCTTTTTTATTTGATTTTATTGAAAAAAATGTCAGTTTTTTTTTATTTCTTTACTAGCTGTTTATTTGATCAGCTTTAGTTTTTAGTCGACTCTTCGGACGAAGATGGTCATGCGGTGCTGGGATTTGGACTGGCCGCCCTGGTTCATCAGGGCACAGAGGGTCAGATGGACCCCCAGCCCGCCATCGAGCGTTCAGCTATGGTTCGCCCTGGCATTATGAACGACCCATCCCTGTTCGCTGCAGGGATGCAGCTGTGAGGTGGCTACCTCACCGGACGCATCTGCGGCTCAGCAGTGCAATGTCCCTAGCAAACGGCACTCCCTGTCAGGTGAGGACAGCGGCTTTCCGTTCTGTGAGGCTCCCCACGCCATCGGGTACAGGTAAGTGCTTCTGTGTGGGGCCTCTGTGTGGGGTGGCAGTCCTGGTTGCTGTGTGTCCCCCATAACTGTCTGTGCCTTGTGTGACCCCCGGCTGCGATCCCTGCGGGGTTCGTTTGTACAGGCACTGCGGCGCTGTGTGTGTGTGTGAGGGGTCCCCTTCCCTGGGTCACTTCGGTGTTTGGGGGTGCAGACTGTGTAAGGACTGCGGCGGGGTGTCACCGCGCGGTCCGCCATTTTTTACACTGGGCAAGCATGTGAGTTCCTCTATGGGCGCATCTACATGCTGAATTGGCGCCAATCGCCGCCATTTTTGCGGGGACCGATCGGTCGGTCCGGCCGCATGTCGGCGGCCATTTTGGTGGAGCCTCCCATACCTTTCTATGGGGCAGCCATTTTCCCTGGGTCATGCAGCTGCATAGTTCAGCCTACTTCCACAGCACTTCCTCTTTCCTCTGAAGCAGGACAGCGGTGGCAACGCTCTGCGGGGGCTCTGCAGGTTATTGCTCTCAATATATCTCTGTACTGTCGCTTCTGGCTCAGTTTTGTCTCCTTGCTTTTGGGGGTCTCTTTTCTATCTTGATAGCTGGAGCGGTGGGCTGCCCAATCGCAGCGCTTTTAAAGGGACAGCACCTGATTCTTGCACTGCCCTGATTTTTCTCACCTGAGCATGGATTCTCAGGATAGCAAATTTCCACCAGCCCTGGTGGGGGACCCCAGTTCTCCGGTGCCCCCTCTGAGACCTGATTTGGCCGCGGTAGTGGCGACTTTGGTGTCAAACATGGAAATGTTGATGGCTGAACGTGCTGCTCGTAAGAGGCCCAGATTGTCCCTCTCCTCTGATTCAGATGGTGATATGGCTGCTGCGAGCGTGCCCTTTTCAGGGTCCCACTCATCTGTGGACCTGCAGGGGTCTGAGGGGGAGGCGGAGGTAGAGGGGGTTGATACCTCCTCTCTGGGGTCGCCCGAGGAACGGGCGACCATGGATGAATTAATTATTTCTGTGAAGGACACCTTACATTTGGAGGATGAGCCCAGCCCTCCGGGAGTTGTGTCCTCTTTTGGGACGCACAGGACCCACAAGTCAGCACAGGTTTTTCCCTGCCCCGCTGAATTTCATTATACTGTTAATGAAGTGTGGCGCACTTTGAAGCGTCCGTTCGTGGTGCCTAGTCGGTTCAAATTGCTTTATCCCTTTGCACCGGCTACGGTATCGCGCTGGTGTGTGCCGCCGCAGGTGGATCACACGGTCGCAGTGCTGAATAAGGCTACCCTGGTTCCTACGGAGGATTCCCCGGTTTTCCGGGATCCTACGGCCCGGCGTTTGGAGTCTTTGGCCCGCCATTCCTATACGGTGGCGGGCTCTCTGCTCAAACCGATTTTCGCGTCCGTATTAGTGGTGCAGGCGGTTGCTGACTGGTCTAAGGTGCTTAGGAGCAACCTAGTGACTGATGGTGTCCCGCCTGCCCGGCTGGATATGGTGGACCAGATCCACCAGGGAATCATGTATCTGTGTGATGCGGCCTTGAATGAGGCCCCTCTAGTAGCACGCCTCTCTAGTGTCGCTGTGCTTAATCGACACCTGATATGGCTGAAGAGCTGGTCGGCTGACCAGTCCTCGCGGAAAACGGTGGCGGATTTTCCTTATGACGGCTCTCGCCTTTTTGGCGAGGCGTTGGATACCCTGGTAAAAGGCATCACGGGGGGCAAGAGTACTATGCTGCCCCAGAACCCGAAGCACAAGCCCTTCCAGGGTAAGAGGGGTTCTGCACCTAGATCCAGTCAGGGTTCCTTTCGTGTCTTTCGGAACCAGTCCAAGGGCAAGCCCTTCAAGTCCCAGGGAGGACAGAAGAAGCCCTGGGCGGGTAAGCAGAAGTCAGGCAATACAGCTACGACGGGCCAGTCCACTTCTGCCTGAAGGCGCGCCCTCACCCGACCTCCTTGCTCAGGGGGTGATCTTCCCGGTGCCTCACCGGGACAGGTTTCGGAGTTTTTATTCCAATCTGTTCACTGTGCCCAGAAAGGAGGGCAAGGTGCGTCCTATCCTGGACCTGAAAGCTCTGAACCGCTTTGTGCGTGTTCGAAAATTCCGTATGGAGTCTCTCCGATCGGTGGCTTCTCTGAGCCCAGGAGAGTTCCTGGCTTCAATAGACCTCAAAGATGCGTACCTGCATGTCCCCATCTTCGAGGGTCATCAGCGGTACCTTCGGTTTGCCGTCTCGGGAGACCATTATCAGTTTGTGGCGTTACCTTTCGGTCTCGCTTCGGCTCCCAGGGTCTTTACCAAGGTTCTGGCGCCGGTTCTGGGCCTACTGAGGGCTCAGTTCATTGCGATCCTGGGGTATCTGGACGACCTCCTCGTCGGATCGAGTGTCAGTCAGGACCTGGTGCGCGATCTGTCCATCACGATCCGGATGCTTCAGGAGTTCGGATGGACCATCAACGTTCAGAAGTCATCGTTGTCCCCTTCGGTTCGTCTTCCCTACCTGGGAATGATTTTGGACTCTGCTCAGGCGAAGGTGTTCCTGCCGGAGGACAAGATCCGAGCATTGCGGGACGAGATCGGGTCCCTCAGGGACGTTCCAGCATAGTCACTCAGGACCTGTATGCGAGTCCTGGGGTTAATGGTATCAACTTTCGAGGCGATACCCTTTGCTCAGTTCCACACGCGGGCTCTCCAAGCGCAGGTCCTGGCCAACTGGGATGGACAGGCTCAGTCCCTGGATCTGCAGGTCTCCTTGAGTTGTCAGACAAGATTGGCCCTTCTGTGGTGGCTCCAGTTCCCGTCGGTGACGGGGGGCAAGTCGTTTAGTCCGTTGGTTTGGACGGTGATCACCACGGATGCCAGCCTGTTGGGCTGGGGTGGGGTCCTGGGCACCCTGTCTGCCCAGGGCACTTGGTCGGAGTAGGAGTCCTCCCTTTCTGATCAACGTCCTGGAATTGCGAGCGATCAAGCTCTGCCTTCTACAGTGGTCGGACCGTCTATGGGGTCGTCCTGTCCGGGTACAGACGGACAATGCTACCGCGGTGGCTTACATCAACCACCAAGGGGGCTCCAGGAGTGCTCGGGCGGCACGGGAGGTGTCCGACATTCTTTCTTGGGCCGAGATTCATGTCCCGGCAATCTCAGCAGTTCACATTCCGGGTGTGGAAAATTGGCAGGCAGACTACCTGAGTCGCCAGGCCCTGGACCAGGGGGAATGGTCCTTACACCCGGAGGTCTTCCAAATGCTGTGTGCGAAGTGGGGATCCCCGGACGTGGATCTGTTCGCATCTCGGCTAAATCGAAAGGTTCGTGGCAAGAACGCGCAATCCGTTGGCGGACGCCTCGGATGCGTTGGTGGCCCCTTGGCATCAGTATCGGCTGATGTATGCCTTTCCTCCGATTCAGTTGCTGTCCAGGTTCCTCCGCAGGCTAGCCTCGGAGCCGCACCTGGTGATTCTGATAGCGCCGGACTGGTACGCCGACGTGGTTCACCTGGCAGTGGCGCCTCTGTGGCGACTGCCCATGCGGGAAGATCTTCTGTCTCAAGGACCGATCTTCCATCCTGCTTTACAGTCGCTGGCTTTAACGGCCTGGCTGCTGAGACCCAGATCCTGAAGGACAAGGGTCTCTCTCCTGAGGTTATCCCTACGCTGATCAAGGCTAGGAAATCCTCTTCTGGTAAGATCTATTACCGTACTTGGAAGGCTTATTTCGCCTGGTGTGAGTCCAGGGGGTTTTCCCCTCGCTCGTACTCAGTGTCAAGAGTGTTGGCTTTCCTCCAGTCTGGAGTGGATCAGCGATTGGCACTGGCCACAATCAAGGGTCAGGTGTCTGCCCTGGCTATTCTTTTCCAACGCCCGGTGGCATCTAATTCTTTGGTCCGCACCTTCATTCAAGGTGTGCGACACTTGGCTCCTCCCAGGAAGGAGCCTTTACCTCCATGGGACTTGAACTTGGTTCTGTCTGTGCTACAGCGTGCTCCCTTTGAAAATATCAGGGAGATCTCTTTGCCTCTGCTGTCAAAGAAGGTCGCTTTTTTGGTGGCGATCACTTCGGCTCGCAGGGTGTCGGAGCTGGCGGCGTTGTCTTGCCGCTCCCCTTACTTGGTGATCCATAGGGATAAGGTGGTGTTGAGGACACTTCCGTCCTTTCTTCCCAAGGTGGTCACTGAATTTCACCTTAATGAGGAAATTGTTCTGCCTTCGCTTTGCACGAAGCCTAAGCATCCAAAGGAGATTGCTTTGCATTCTTTGGATGTTGTTCGGGCGATCAGGGTTTACCTGTCGTCTACTGAATCCTTTCGTAAAACGGATTCCCTGTTTGTTCTTCCTGAGGGATCTCGGAAGGGCATGGCTGCGTCCGCAGCAACTATTGCCGAATGGATCAGACAGACCATTGAGCAGGCTTATGCTTTGAAGGAACGGGTTCCACCCTTCCCTGTTAAGGCGCACTCTACTAGATCTGTGAGTGCGTCCTGGGCTTGTTGGCACAGGGCCTCGGTGGCCCAGGTGTGCAAGGCTGCGACTTGGTCGTCGGTGTACACTTTTTCCAAGTTCTACAAAGTAGTGTAAAATTCCTTTCTCTGAGCCCCGCCTCTCTATGGGGTTCTTGTTCTTACTGCTATGCTACCAAACTGAGTTGGGAGTGGACACTGCAGGGGGGTATTGACCAGATGGGACAGCCCCCAGGGGTGTATACATGCAAATGCCTTTTGTTTTAACTAAGTCTATATGCCTAGCTACTCCTGCGGAGCAGATGACAATACCCAATAGTGATGACTTAGAGGAGGCGGCGACTGTCGGAGGACTCAGAGAAAGGAATTTTACAGGTAAGATTTTACAAAAATTCAGTTTTTTTAATCTATATATGTAGTATGTTTTTTTTAATCCATATATATATATATATATAGTATGTTTTTTTTTAAATCCATATATATAGTATGTGTTTTTAATCCATATATATAGTATTGTTTTTTAATATATATATAGTATGTTTTTTTTTCAAATCCATATATATATATATATATATATATATATATATAGTATGTTATTGCACGGCGCAATACAACAGTACGCAACGGGTGTATCTCACTGTAACATATGTGGACAGGGCCGCAATTAACTTTTGTCCCCTAAATAGTTTTTTTTTTATTGCACGTCGCAATACAACAGTTGTATTGCCTTTCCTCAGATTCAGTTGTTATCAAGGTTCCTTTGCTGCCCTGTGGCGTCTCATTCCTTAATTCGCACCTTCATTCAAGGTGTGCGACATTTGGCCCCTCCCCGGAGGGAGCCTTTACCTCCATGGGACTTGAACTTGGTTCTGTCTGCGTTAGTGTTCTCCCTTTGAACACATCCTGAAGATATCGTTGACTCTGCTGTCTAAGAAGGTTGCCTTTTTAGTGGCGATCACTTCGGCTCGCAGGGTGTCGGAGTTGGCGGCGTTGTCTTGCCGCTCTCCTTACCTGGTGGTTCATAAAGATAAGGTGGTCTTGCGACCTAACTCGTCATTTCTCCCTAAGGTGGTGTCTAACTTCCACCTTAATGAGGACATTGTTTTGCCTTCGCTCTGTGCGAAGCCCAAGCATCCTAAGGAGGGCGCGTTGCATTCCTTGGATGTTGTCAGGGCGATCAGGGTTTGCCTGTCGTCCACTGAATCCTTTCGGAAATCGGATTGCCTTTTTTTGTCCTTCCTGAGGGACCTCGGAAGGGCATGGCTGCGTCTGCGGCGGCCATTGCCAAATGGATCAGACGATTGTCCAGGCTTATGCTTTGAAGGAATGGGTTCCACCCTTCCCTGTTAAGGCGCACTCTACCAGATCAATGAGTACGTCCTGGGCCTACCAGCATCAGGTCTCGGTGACCCAGGTGTGCAAGGGTGCGACTTGGTCGTCGGTGCACACCTTTTTTTCCAAATTCCATAAGGTTGTTGTTCTGGCACCCACCAGAACATTTTACCCACCCACCAGAACATTTTACCCACCCACCAGAACATTATACCCACCCACCAGAACATTATACCCACCCACCAAAACATTATACCCACCCACCAGAACTTTATAACCATACACCAGAACATTATACCCACCCACCAGAACATTATACCCACCCACCAGAACTTTATAACCATACACCAGAACATTATACCCACCCACCAGAACTTTATAACCATACACCAGAACCTTATACCGACCCACCAGAACATCATAACATTAGAATATTTCATATTTATGCGTTTGAGGCCCATTGTTCCGAATATTTTATGTTTATGCATTTGATACCCATTGTTAGGAATATTTCATGTTTATGCCTTTGATGCCCATCATTTTAAATTTCTGGATGGCGTTATCAATAATTGGCATTGCTGGACAGCGTTATCAACAATTTACGTTGCTGGACGGCGTTATCAAAAAATTAAATCGCTGGATGGCGTTATCAATAATTTACATCGCTGGACGACATTATCAGCAATTTCCATCTCTAGACGGCGTTTTCAATAAATTGCATTCCTGGATGGCGTTATCAAGAATTTACATTGCTGGAGGGAATTATCAATAATTTACATTGCTGGACGACGTTATCAACAATTGGCTTCGCTGGACAGCATTATCAACAATCTTGGGTTCCCAAGCTTCTTCCTGGCGGGCTTGGTATGGCAATCTTGGGACAGATCTATTTCCCAGCATTTCTCCAAATGCCAAGCCGACCTCCTCTAGGCGAGGACCAACCACTTTTGCTGGATTGTCGCCATTCAAGTGACCAGAGCCTGTGAACCTGGAAAGAAAACCAGGTGACGATGGAATTCCTGTCAGTGGATATTTAAGGTAAGCCTATCATAATGTGCTAGTATGCGATTTTGCCGCTCCTCTCCCTCAGTGTTCCATTATAGGGGGTTGATCAGAAAGGTTGCTGCGGATATACGAGGTAACTCTGAGTATGGGTGGGTGGGAATACACTGCCATCTTGTTGTAACCTGCAGTACTCTGTGCAATGGGTTAAAAAGAACCTGTTTAGACAGTCCTACAACTCACTTGTAAAGAGAAGGCTAGTTTTAGTTTTCTATGGGATTAGTAGAGAGGCCTGTTTACTATGACATTCATAGTAAATGCCTATCAAAATGCTTCCCTGCTGTCCTTGCTGAGTTCTTTCCTGCTGTCCCGTCTGTGTGCTTCGGCTCAACTGTCAAAGGGGAAAGAAGGTATACCTCTTTTTACGGATGACAGACAGAAGGACCTGTTCGCCCAAAGCACGTTTAACGGGGGGGACAAGTGCAGGCGTTAGGAAATGCTCAAGTTCCCAAGCTTCTTCCTGGCCGGCTTGGTATGGCAATCTTGGAACAGATCTAATTCCCAGATCTAATTTCTCCAAATGCCAAGCTGACCTCCTGGAAGTGAGGATCAACCACTTTTTTTAATCCATATATATAGTATGTGTTTTTAATCCATATATATAGTATTGTTTTTTTAATCCATACATATAGTATTATTTTTTTTAATCCATATATATAGTATGTTTTTTTTTAATCCATATATATAGTATGTTTTTTTTTAATCTATATATGTAGTATGTTTTTTTTTTTTTAATCCATATATAGTATGTGTTTTTAATCCATATATGTAGTATGTTTTTTAAATCCATATATATATAGTATGTTTTTTTAATCCATATATATAGTATGTTTTTTTTAATCCATATATATAGTATGTTTTTTTTAATCCACGTATATAGTATATTTAATCAATATATATATATATAGTATGTTTTTTAATCCCTCTATATATAGTATGTTTGTTTTTTTAAATCCATCTATATATAGTATGTTTGTTAATCTATATATATAGTATGTTTTTTAAACCATATATATAGTTTGTTTTTTTATCCATATATATAGTTTTTTTTTTTTAATCCATATATATACAGTATGTCTTTTAATCCATCTATATTATATATATATATATATATATATATATATATATATATATATATATATATATATATATATATATATATATAATATATATTAGTATGTTTTTTTTTAAATCCATATTTATAGTATGTTTTTTTAATGTATAGATATATAGTATGTTTGTTTTTAATCCATATATATAGTATGTTTGTTTTTTAATCCATCTATATACAGTATGTTTTTTAATCCATCTATATTTTTTATATATATATATATAAAATGTAAGTATGTTTTTTTTTAAATCCATATTTATAGTATGTTTTTTTATGCATATATATATGCATGTTTTTTAATCAATATATATATGTATATATATATATATATATATATATATATATATATATATATATATATATATATATATATATATATATAGTATGTTTTTTTTAAATCCATATATATAGTATTTTTATTAAAATATAGATATAGATATATAATATGCTTTAATCCATATATAGTATGTTTGTTTTTTAATCCATATATATTTAGTATGTTTTTTAATCCATATATATAGTATGTTTGTTTTTTAATCCATTTATATACAGAACACCAGAATATTATCACCACCCACCAGAACATTATACCACCCACCAGAACATTCTACCCACCCACCCACCAGAACATCCCCACACACCAAATTATTATACCCATCCACCAGAGCATACCCACTCACCAGTACATTATATCACTCTCCAGAACATTAAACCCACACACCATATCAATATACCAACCCACCAAAAAATTATACCCACCCACCAGAACATTATACCACTTACGAGAACATTATACCCACTCACCAGAACATTATACCCACTCACCAGAACATTATACCCACCCACCAGAACATTATATCACCCACCAGAACATTATACCCAGCCACCAAATCATTATACCACCTAGCAGAACATTATACCACCCACCAGAAAATTATAACCATGCACAAAAACCTTATACCGACCCACTAGAACCTTATACCGACCCACCAGAACATTAAAGCATTAGAATATTTCATGTTTATGCATTTGATGCCCATTGTTAGGAATATTTCATGTTTATGCGTTTGATGCCCATCATTTTAAATTCCTGGATGGCGTTATCTACAATTGGCATCGCTGGTGGGCGTTATCAACATTTTACATCGCTGGACCGCGTTATCAACAATTTACATCGCTGGACCGCGTTATCAACAATTTACATCGCTGGACCGCGTTATCAGCAATTTACATTGCTGAACGGTGTTATCAGCAATTGGCATTGCTGGACGACGTTATCAATAATTGCCATTGCTGGACGGCTTTATCAACAATTTTTATCGCTGGATGGCATTATCAACAATTTGCATCGCTGGACGACGTTATCAACAATTTACATCGCTGGACGGCGTTATCAACAATTTACATCGCTGGACGGCGTTATCAAAAATTTACATCGCTGGACGGCGTTATCAACATTTTACATCGCTGGACGGCATTATCAGCAATTTACATTGCAATAATTGGCATTGCTGGATAGCAATATTAGCAATTTACCTCACTGGACGGCTTATCAGCAATTTACATCACTGGACGGTGTTACTGATAATTATCATAGCTGGATGGCGTTATAAGCAACTTTTATTGCTGGACAGCATTATTAACAATTTATATTGCTGGATGGCATTATCAATAATTGGCATCGCTGGTCAGCGTTATCAACAATTTACATCGCTGGACAGCGTTATCAACAATTTACATCGCTGGACAGCGTTATCAACAATTTACATCGCTGGTCAGCATTATTAACAATTTATATCGCTGGATGGCATTAACAATAATAGGCATCGCTGGATGGCGTTATCAATAATTTTCTTTGCTGGACGGTGTTATCAACAATTTACATTACTGGACGGCGTTATCAACATTTTTTATCGCTGGATGGCAATATTAATAATTGGCATCGCTGGATGACATTATCAGCAATTTACATCGGTGGATGGCGTTATCAGCAATTTTCATCGCTGGACTGCTTTCAGCAATTTACATCGCTGGATGGAATCATCAGCAATTTACATCGCTGGACGGCATTATCAACAATTTACATCGCTGGACATAGTCATCAACAATTTATATCCCTGGACGGTGTTATAAGCAATTGGCATTGCTAGACGGCGTTATCAATAATTGGCATCGCTGGACATCGTTATTAATTGTTTTTATCGCTTGATGGTGTTATCAATAATTGGCATCGTTGGACAGCATTATTAGAAATTTACATCGCTGGATGGCATTATCAACAATTGCCATCAATGGATGGCATTATGAAAAATTTACACGCTGGACAGCGTTATCAATACTTGGCATCGCTGGACGGCATTATCAACAATTTACATCGCTGGACGGAATGAAAAATTTACCTCACTGGAAGGCTTATCAGCAATTTACATCGCTGGACGGCATTACCGGTAATTGGCAAAGCTGGACGGCGTTATAAAAAATTTTCAGCGCTGGGCAGCGTTATTAACAATTTATATCGCTGGATGGCATTAACAATAATAGGCATCGCTGGATGCCGTTATCAATAATTTTCTTTGCTGGACAGCGTTATAAACAATTTACATCCCTGGACAGCGTTATCAACAATTTACATTGCTTTACGGAGTTATCAATAATTTACATCGCTGGACGGCGTTATCTATAATTTACATCGCTATAGGGGCGTTATCAATAATTTACATCGCTATAGGGCGTTATCAATAATTTACATTGCTGGATGGCGTTATCAATAATTGACATCGCTGGGCGGCGTTCTCAACAATTTACATCGCTGGATGACGTTATCAATAATTTACATCGCTGGACAGCGTTATAAGCTATTGGAATCGTGTCCAGAATATTTTATGTTTATGCGTTTGATGAGCATTGCCAGGAATGGGCCAGTTTTTTTATTTTAGTTGTGTGTTGGACCCTGTTATATGGAGGTTGAAGGTTTGTACTTTTATTAGGCTTGTGTTGGACTAGCGATAAGGGAGGTTGGAGGCCAGTATTTTTCTTATTTTAGGTGTGTGTTGGACCCTCTATAAGGGGGTTGAAGGTTTGTACTTAGGCATGTGTTGGACTGGATACAAGGGGGGTTAGAGGGCAGTATTTTTTTCTATTAGGTGTGTATTGGATCCTCTATCTATATGTAAGTTGAAGGTTTATACTTTTATTAGGCGTGTGTTGGACTGGCTATAGGGGAGGTTGGAGGCCAGTATTTTTTTTTAGGTGTGTGTTTGACCCTCTATATGGAGGTTGAAGGTTTGTACTTCATTAGGCATGTGTTGGACTGGCTATAGGGGAGGTTGGAGGCCAGAATTTTTTTATTTTTTTAGGTGTGTTCGACACTCTATATGGAGGTTGAAGGTTTGTATTTTTCTTAGGCGTGTGTTGGACTGGCTATAGGGGAGGTTGGAGGCCAGTAATTTTTTATTTTTTTAGGTGTGTGTTCGACACTCTATATGGAGGTTGAAGGTTTGTACTTCATTAGGCATGTGTTGGACTGGCTATAGGGGAGGTTGGAGGCCAGAATTTTTTTATTTTTTTAGGTGTGTGTTCGACACTATACGGAGGTTGAAGATTTGTATTTTTCTTAGGCGTGTGTTGGACTGGCTATAGGGGAGGTTGGAAGCCAGTTTTTTTCTTAGGTGTGTGTTGGACCCTCTATATGAAGGCTGAAGGTTTGTACTTTTATTAGGTGTGTGATGGACTGGCTATAGTGAAGGTTGGAGGCCAGTATTTTTTTTATTTTAGATGTGTGTTGGACCCACTATTTGGCGGTTGAAGGCTTGTACTTTTATTAGGCGTGTGTTGGACTGGCTATAGGGGAGGTTGGAGGCCAATATATTTCTATTTTAGGTGTGTGTTGGACCCTCTAAATGTAGGTTGAAGGTTTGTACTTAGGCATGTGTTGGACTGGCTATAGGGGAGGTTGGAGGCCAGTATTTTTCTTTTTAGGTGTCTTAGACCCTCTATATGGAGGTTGAATGTTTGAACTTTTATTAGGCGTGTGTTGGACTGGTTATAGGGGAGGTTTGGAGGCCAGTAATTTTTTAGGTGTGTGTTTGACCCTCCATATGGAGGTTGAAGGTTTGTATTTTACTAGGCATGTGTTGGTCTGGCTATAGGGGAGGTTGGAGGCTATTTTATATGGTGTGTGTTGGACCCTCTATATGGAGGTTGAAGGTTTGTACTTTTATAAGGTGTGTTCGACTGGCTATAGGGGAGGTGTGAAGCCAGTAATTTTTTTAGATTTGTGTTCAGTACTAGGGCTGCAGGATATTCGGAAAAAAAGTACATTGCGATATTCGTTTTTCAACGATATATATCGCGATATTTAACTGGGTGGAGTGCAGAAGACACTGACAGTGTGGATTAGGCAATGTCAGGACTCACAGTGGTGGTAGGAGGTAGAAGAATCCCCCAGAGTCCCGACTTCTCCCTGCCTAATGCTGTAGAGCAGCTGCAAAGAGTTCTATGCAAGGGGGGATTGCTGAACAAGGTGAGAGAGTTGCAGTCTGCTGTGGATCTGTGTCCCCCTGTGCAGCCAAGATGGCAGTCGGCACAGCTTGCTGAGGGATATGAGTACACTGGGGTCCTTTTTTGTGAAGATTAGGAGGTCTATGTATGGCTTTGGGGGCACCCGGGGGATGGAGGCAAGTCCCAAATGAGTGCGGAGTAAGCGCCATCATATGACTGGTGTGAGGTGATCAGGGTGTCACCAGTACAGTACAGCGCCATCATATGACTGGTGTGAGGTGATCAGGGTATCACCAGTACAGTACAGTGCCATCATATGACTGGTGTGAGGTGATCAGGGTGTCACCAGTACAGTACAGCGCCATCATATGACTGGTGTGGGGTGATCAGGGTATCACCAGTACAGTACAGTGCCATCATATGACTGGTGTGAGGTGATCAGGGTGTCACCAGTACAGTACAGTGCCATCATATGACTGGTGTGAGGTGATCAGGGTGTCACCAGTACAGTACAGCGCCATCATATGACTGGTGTGAGGTGATCAGGGTGTCACCAGTACAGTACAGCGCCATCATATGACTGGTGTGAGGTGATCAGGGTATCACCAGTACAGTGCCATCATATGACTGGTGTGTGTCACCAGTACAGTACAGCGCCATCATATGACTGGTGTGGGGTGATCAGGGTATCACCAGTACAGTGTCATCATATGACTGGTGTGAGGTGATCAGGGTGTCACCAGTACAGTGCCATCATATGACTGGTGTGAGGTGATCAGGGTGTCACCAGTACAGTACAGTGTCATCATATGACTGGTGTGAGGTGATCAGGGTGTCACCAGTACAGTGCCATCATATGACTGGTGTGGGGTGATCAGGGTATCACCAGTACAGTGTCATCATATGACTGGTGTGGGGTGATCAGGGTATCACCAGTACAGTGTCATCATATGACTGGTGTGGGGTGATCAGGGTATCACCAGTACAGTGTCATCATATGACTGGTGTGGGGTGATCAGGGTGTCACCAGTACAGTACAGTGCCATCATATGACTGGTGTGAGGTGATCAGGGTATCACCAGTACCGTACAGCGCCATCATATGACTGGTGTGAGGTGATCAGGGTGTCACCAGTACAGTGCTGTCATATGACTGGTGTGAGGTGATCAGGGTGTCACCAGTACAGTACAGTGCCATCATATGACTGGTGTGGGGTGATCAGGGTATCACCAGTACAGTACAGCGCCATCATATGACTGGTGTGAGGTGATCAGGGTGTCACCAGTACAGTACAGCGCCATCATATGACTGGTGTGGGGTGATCAGGGTGTCACCAGTACAGTACAGCGCCATCATATGACTGGTGTGAGGTGATCAGGGTGTCACCAGTACAGTACAGCGCCATCATATGACTGGTGTGAGGTGATCAGGGTATCACCAGTACAGTACAGCGCCATCATATGACTGGTGTGAGGTGATCAGGGTATCACCAGTACAGTACAGTGCCATCATATGACTGGTGTGAGGTGATCAGGGTGTCACCAGTACAGTACAGCGCCATCATATGACTGGTGTGGGGTGATCAGGGTATCACCAGTACAGTACAGTGCCATCATATGACTGGTGTGAGGTGATCAGGGTGTCACCAGTACAGTACAGTGCCATCATATGACTGGTGTGGGGTGATCGGGGTGTCACCAGTACAGTACAGAGCCATCATATGACTGGTGTGATGTGATCAGGGTGTCACCAGTACAGTTCTGTGCCATCATATGACTGGTGTGGGTTGATCGGGGTGTCACCAGTACAGTACAGAGCCATCATATGACTGGAGTGGGGTGATCAGGGTGTCACCAGTACAGTACAGCGCCATCATAGGACTGGTGTGAGGTGATCAGGGTGTCACCAGTACAGTGCCATCATATGACTGGTGTGGGGTGATCAGGGTGCCATCTTGCCGAAGCCTCCCATTGCTTTCTATTGGCAGCCATTTTGCCTTAGCCTTGTAGCGCGGTCCGCAGCGCTCTTAAAGGGCCAGTACTTTTTTATGTTTTTTTCCTGCAATCCATTCTCAGGACAGAAAATTCCCCCTAGCCTTGGTGGGGGACCCCAGTCTGCTGCGACCCCCGTTATACCTAATTTGGCCGCTGTTGGTGGCGACTTTAGTGTCCAAAATGGAGGTGCTGATGGCTGAACGAGCTGCTGGAAAAGGGCCTAGATTATCTTTCTCCTCTGATTCAGATGGTGATGTGGCTGGCGTGCCCTTTTCAGGGTCTCGCTCGTCCCTGGACCTGCTGGGGTCTGAGGCGGAGGTGGAGGAGGTAGATGATTCTCCCCCGGGGTGGCCTGAAGAATGCTCAGCTATGGATGCGTTGATTTCTTCTGTAAAAGAAACACTGCATTTAGAGGATGAGCCCAATCCTCCGGGCATTGTGTCCTCCTTTGGTACACATAGGACCCGCAAGTCGGCGCAGGTTTTTCCCTGCCCCGCTGACTTTCATCACACAGTGAATGAACAATGGTGCACTTTCACGGTGCCTAAATGGTTTCAACTGCTCTACCCCTTTGCGCCTTCTACAGATTTGCGCTGGTGTGTGGCCCCCCAGGTGGATCACATGGTGGCCGTGTTGAACAAGGCTACTTTGGTTCCCACTGAGGATACCCTGGTTCTCTGGGATCCTACGGACAGGAGGTTGGAGGCTCTTGCCCGCCATGCCTACATGGTGGCGGGTTCCATGCTCAAACCTATTTTCTCTCCTTTCCAGGATGTCCCAACATGAGATGATAGGCTCCTCCCTACCGGAAACACAATCAATTAAGCACATTTAAAAGGCCCCACCTTCCCCTCTAGCCCCAGTTTAGATTGTGCTGCATTTCTTTTGGTAGGAAGAAACACAAAGACTTACCTGCAGACTCGTAGGAGTCGAAAAGGTACCCTGTGAGCCAGGTTCGGCAGAAAGCCATGGGCTCCCCTCGCTGAAACTCTCTGGAGTGGAGAAGGGCACCCACCAGAACATTATACCCACCCACCAGAACATAAAATCTGGAACTCTTGAGCATTAGTAGTTGGAATACCCTGAGATCTTGTTGTAACCTGCAGTACTCTGTGCAATGGGTTAAAAAGAACCTGTTTAGACAGTCCTACAACTCACTTGTAAAGAGAAGGCTAGTTTTAGTTTTCTATGGGATTAGTAGAAAGTTCTGTTTATTATGATATTCATAGTAAATGCCTATCAGAATGCTTCCCTGCTGTCCTTACTGAGTTCTTTCCTGCTGTCCCGTCTGTGTGCTTCGGCTCGACTGTCAAAGGGGAAAGAAGGTATACCTCTTTTTACGGAGGACAGACAGAAGGACCTGTTCACCCAAAGCACGTTTAATGGGGGGACAAGTGTAGGCATTCCCCCACACACGTCAGTAAGCATGAGGCATACATTTAACCCCTTGATCACCAACAGTGTTAACCCCTTCCCTGCCAGTGTCATTTTTATAGTAACAGTGCATATTTATAATCCAAAGGAGGGTGCAACAAATATAGATTGCATAAACTAATTTGCGACACTAGCAGCGCTACAGAATAAATATCATAAATAATAAGAATTGGTCTAAAACATCATGGCTAGGAATGGTAATCAACGAACAATAAATAATATAAAACTATAAAATGTCCGTCAGTGGTCAAAAACTCCTGCTGATGTGTATATATAAGCTTTCGGCCAAAGTACAGTCCCAAGTACCCGTGCAACTAGTAACATGGAAGAGTGTGTGGCTAGTAGGAATGTCCGTGTACCACCACCAGCAAGCCGTGATCACCCATCAGATTGGAAACTCACCAAATCTCGGATAAAAACAGGCCTTAAAATGTCAACGCTGGCTCCTCCACCAAGACCATTTGCACCAACCGTCTGGCTCTTTAATATGAAGCTTTATCCTTATCGTTCAATTTGACATGTGAATGCAAGCATAAGGGGACACAGCGTAATTCTGCCAAATATTTATTGAAGCAAAAAACACCCGTTCCCCACAGCAAACATTTTTTTAATCCGTCATATATATATATATATATATATATATATATATATATATATATATATATATATATATATATATAATATATATATATATATATAGTATGTTTTTTAATCCGTCTATATAGTATGTTTGTTTTTTTAATCCATATATATAGTATGTTTTTTCTCTTACATCCTCCGACAGTCGCCGCCTCCTCTAAGTCATCACTATTGAGTATTGTCATCTGCTCCCCAGGAGTAGCTAGGCATATAGACTTAGTTAAAACAAAAGGCATTTGCATGTATACACCCCTGGGGGCTGTCCCATCTGGTCAATACCCCCCTGCAGTGTCCACTCCCAACTCAGTTTTAATTTGCCTAGCATAGGAGTAGTTAGGCTTTCCCTGTGCTGGGGCTTCGGTCTCAGCCTATCTTCCTTTTTATTTGATTTTATTGAAAAAAATTTCAGGGTTTTTTTTCTTTCTTTACTAGCGGTTTATTTGATCAGCTTTAGTTTTTAGTCGACTCTTCGGACGAAGATGGTCATGCGGTGCTGGGATTTGGACTGGCCGCCCTGGTTCATCAGGGCACAGAGGGTCAGATGGACCCCCAGCCTGCCATCGAGCGTTCAGCTATGGTTTGCCCTGGCATTATGAACGACCCATCCCTGTTCGCTGCAGGGATGCAGCTGTGAGGTGGCTACCTCACCGGACGCATCTGCGGCTCAGCAGTGCAATGTCCCTAGCAAACGGCACTCCCTGTCAGGTGAGGACAGCGGCTTTCCGTTTTGTGAGGCTCCCCACGCCATCGGGTACAGGTAAGTGCTTCTTTGTGGGGCCTCTGTGTGGGTTGGCAGTCCTGGTTGCTGTGTGTCCCCCATGTCTGTGCCTTGTGTGACCCCCGGCTGCGATCCCTGCGGGGTTCGTTTGTACAGGTGTGTGTGTGTGAGGGGTCCCCTTCCCTGGGTCACTTCGGTGTTTGGGGGTGCAGACTGTGTAAGGACCGCGGTGGGGTGTCACCGCGCGGTCCGCCATTTTTTACACTGGGCAAGCATGTGAGTTCCTCTATGGGCGCATCTACATGCTGAATTGGCGCCAATCGCCGCCATTTTTGCGGGGACCAATCGGTCGGTCAGGCCGCATATCGGCGGCCATTTTGATGGAGCCTCCCATACGTTTCTATGGGGCAGCCATTTTCCCTGGGTCATGCAGCTACATAGTTCAGCCTACTTTCACAGCACTTCCTCTTTCCTCTGAAGCAGGACAGCGGTGGCAACGCTCTGCGGGGGCTCTGCAGGTTATTTCTCTCAATATATCTCTGTACTGTCGCTTCTGGCTCAGTTTTGTCTCCTTCCTGTTGGGGGTCTCTTTTCTATCTTGATAGCTGGAGCGGTGGGCTGCGCAATCGCAGCGCTTTTAAAGGGACAGCACCTGATTCTTGCACTGCCCTGATTTTTCTCACCTGAGCATGGATTCTCAGGATAGCAAATTTCCACCAGCCCTGGTGGGGGCCCCCAGTTCTCCGGTGCCCCCTCTGAGACCTGATTTGGCCGCGGTAGTGGCGACTTTGGTGTCAAACATGAAAATGTTGATGGCTGAACGTGCTGCTCGTAAGAGGCCCAGATTGTCCCTCTCCTCTGATTCAGATGGTGATATGGCTGCTGCGAGCATGCCTTTTTCAGGGTCCCGCTCATCTGTGGACCTGCAGGGGTCTGAGGGGGAGGCGGAGGTAGAGGGGGTTGATACCTCCTCTCCGGGGTCGCCCGAGGAACGGGCGACCATGGATGAATTAATTATTTCTGTGAAGGACACCTTACATTTGGAGGATGAGCCCAGCCCTCCGGGCGTTGTGTCCTCTTTTGGGATGCACAGGACCCACAAGTCAGCACAGGTTTTTCCCTGTCCCGCTGAATTTCATTATACTGTTAATGAAGTGTGGCGCACTTTGAAGCGTCCGTTCGTGGTGCCTAGTCGGTTCAAATTGCTTTATCCCTTTGCACCGGCTACGGTATCGCGCTGGTGTGTGCCGCCGCAGGTGGATCACACGGTCGCAGTGCTGAATAAGGCTACTCTGGTTCCTACGGAGGATTCCCCGGTTTTCCGGGATCCTACGGCCCGGCGTTTGGAGTCTTTGGCCCGCCATTCCTATACGGTGGCGGGCTCTCTGCTCAAACCGATTTTCGCGTCCGTATTAGTGGTGCAGGCGGTTGCTGACTGGTCTAAGGTGCTTAGGAGCAACCTAGTGACTGATGGTGTCCCGCCTGGATATGGTGGACCAGATCCACCAGGGAATCATGTATCTGTGTGATGTGGCCTTGAATGAGGCCCCTCTAGTAGCACGCCTCTCTAGTGTCGCGGTGCTTAATCGACGCCTGATATGGCTGAAGAGCTGGTCGGCTGACCAGTCCTTGCGGAAAACGGTGGCGGATTTTCCTTATGCTGGCTCTCGCCTTTTTGGCGAGGCGTTGGATACCCTGGTAAATGGCATCACGGGGGGCAAGAGTACTATGCTGCCCCAGAACCCGAAGCACAAGCCCTTCCGGGGCAAGAGGAGTTCTGCGCCTAGATCCAGTCAGGGTTCCTTTCGTGCCTTTCGGAACCAGTCCAAGGGCAAGCCCTTCAAGTCCCAGGGAGGACAGAAGAAGCCCTGGGTGGGTAAGCAGAAGTCAGGCAATACCGCTACGACGGGCCAGTCCACTTCTGCCTGAAGGCGCGCCCTCACCCGTCTCTGGGGTGGGGGGACGTTTGCGCGGTTTCCTTCAACCTTGGCTGCTCCAGATTTCGGACAGGTGGGTTCAGGAAATCGTTCGGTCGGGATACAAGATCGAGTTTCTTTCCCGGCCAGCGGACAGATTCTTCCCCTCGAATCTTCATTTGCCTCCGGGGCATCTGCAGGACTTGCACCGTGCGGTCCAGGACCTCCTTGCTCAGGGGGTGATCGTCCCGGTGCCTCACCGGGACAGGTTTCGGACTTTTTATTCCAATCTGTTCACTGTGCCCAGAAAGGAGGGCAAGGTGCGTCCTATCCTGGACCTGAAAGCTCTGAACCGCTTTGTGCGCGTTCGAAAAATTCCGTATGGAGTCTCTCCGATCGGTGGTGGCTTCTCTGAGCCCAGGATAGTTCCTGGCTTCAATGGACCTCAAGGATGCGTACCTGCATGTCCCCATCTTCGAGGGTCATCAGCGGTACCTTCGGTTTGCCATCGCGGGACACCATTATCAGTTTGTGGCATTACCTTTCGGTCTCGCTTCAGCTCCCAGGGTCTTTACCAAGGTTCTGGCGCCGGTTCTGGGCCTACTGAGGGCTCAGTTCATTGCGATCCTGGGGTATCTGGACGACCTCCTCGTCGGATCGAGTGTCAGTCAGGACCTGGTGCGCGATCTGTCCATCACGATCTGGATGCTTCAGGAGTTCGGATGGACCATCAACGTTCAGAAGTCATCGTTGTCCCCTTCGGTTCGTCTTCCCTACCTGGGAATGATTTTGGACTCTGCTCAGGCGAAGGTGTTCCTGCCGGAGGGCAAGCTCCGAGCATTGCGGGACAAGATCGGGTCCCTCAGGGACGTTCCAGCATCGTCACTCAGGACCTGTATGCGAGTCCTGGGGTAAATGTTATCAACTTTTGAGGCGATACCCTTTGCTCAGTTCCATACGCGGGCTCTCCAAGCAGAGGTCCTGGCCAACTGGGATGGACAGGCTCAGTCCCTGGATCTGCAGGTCTCCTTGAGTTGTCAGACAAGATTGGCCCTTCTGTGGTGGCTCCAGTCCCCGTCGGTGACGGGGGCAAGTCATTTAGTCCCTTGGTTTGGACGGTGATCACCACGGATGCCAGCCTGTTGGGCTGGGGTGGGGTCCTGGGCACCCTGTCTGCCCAGGGAACTTGGTCGGAGTAGGAGTCCTCCCTTTCCGATCAACGTCCTGGAATTGCGAGCGATCAAGCTCTGCCTTCTACAGTGGTCGGACCGTCTACGGGGTTGTCCTGTCCGGGTACAGACGGACAATGCTACCTCGGTGGCTTACATCAACCACCAAGGGGGCTCCAGGAGTGCTCGGGCGGCCCGGGAGGTGTCCGACATTCTGTCTTGGGCCGAGATTCATGTCCCGGCAATCTCAGCATTTCACATTCCGGGTGTGGAAAATTGGCAGGCGGACTACCTGAGTCGCCAGGCCCTGGACCAGGGGGAATGGTCCTTACACCCGGAGGTCTTCCAAATGCTGTGTGCGAAGTGGGGATCCCCGGACGTGGATCTGTTCGCGTCTCGGCTAAATCGAAAGGTGGAAAGGTTTGTGGCAAGAACGCGCGATTCGTTGGCGGACGCCTCGGATGCGTTGGTGGCCCCTTGGCATCAGTATCGGCTAATGTATGCCTTTCCTCCGATTCAGTTGCTGTCCAGGCTCCTCCGCAGGCTAGCCTCGGAGCCGAACCTGGTGATTCTGATAGCGCCGGACTGGTACGCCGACGTGGTTCACCTGGCAGTGGCGCCTCCGTGGCGACTGCCCATGCGGGAAGATCTTCTGTCTCAAGGACCGATCTTCCATCCTGCTTTACAGTCGCTGGCTTTAATGGCCTGGCTGCTGAGACCCAGGTCCTGAAGGACAAGGGTCTCTCTCCTGAGGTTATCCCTATGCTGATCAAGGCTAGGAAATCCTCTTCTGGTAAGATCTATTACCGTACTTGGAAGGCTTATTTCGCCTGGTGTGAGTCCAGGGGGTTTTCCCCTCGCTCGTACTCGGTGTCAAGAGTGTTGGCTTTCCTCCAGTCTGGAGTGGATCAGCGATTGGCACTGGCCACAATCAAGGGTCAGGTGTCTGCCCTGGCTATTCTTTTCCAATGCCCGGTGGCGTCTAATTCTTTGGTCCGCACCTTCATTCAAGGTGTGCGACACTTGGCTCCTCCCAGGAAGGAGCCTTTACCTCCATGGGACTTGAACTTGGTTCTGTCCGTGCTACAGCGTGCTCCCTTTGAAAATATCAGGGAGATCTCTTTGCCTCTGCTGTCAAAGAAGGTCACTTTTTTGGTGGCGATCACTTCGGCTCGCAGGGTGTCGGAGCTGGCGGCGTTGTCTTGCCGCTCCCCTTACTTGGTGATCCATAGGGATAAGGTGGTGTTGAGGACACTTCCGTCCTTTCTTCCCAAGGTGGTCACTGAATTTCACCTTAATGAGGAAATTGTTCTGCCTTCGCTTTGCACGAAGCCTAAGCATCCGAAGGAGATTGCTTTGCATTCTTTGGATGTTGTTCGGGCGATCAGGGTTTACCTGTCGTCTACTGAATCCTTTCGTAAAACTGATTCCCTGTTTGTTCTTCCTGAGGGATCTCGGAAGGGCATGGCTGCGTCCGCAGCAACTATTGCCGAATGGATCAGACAGACCATTGAGCAGGCTTATGCTTTGAAGGAACGGGTTCCACCCTTCCCTGTTAAGGCGCACTCTACTAGATCTGTGAGTGCGTCCTGGGCTTGTTGGCACAGGGCCTCGGTGGCCCAGGTGTGCAAGGCTGCGACTTGGTCATCGGTGTACACTTTTTCCAAGTTCTACAAAGTAGACGTTCAGGCATCAGCTGATGCTTCCTTTGGCCGCAAAGTTCTCAGTGCGGCAGTGCCATGAAGGACCCTTGTTTTTTTATGGGTCCCTGGCTGTTGGTGTTTGCTGTTCTGGGCGGTTGCTCCTGTTGAGCATTGTTATTTTTCTGTTGCCCAGTGGGTTCCCTTACAGTGTTTGTAAGGTTCCTTTCTCTGTTATGGGTACGGCGTTGCCTCTTCTACCGTTGCGTATCCCACCCCTCATGTCTATACTGCTTTGGGACATCCCAATAGTGATGACTTAGAGGAGGCGGCGACTGTCGGAGGACGTAAGAGAAAACTGAATTTTTGTAAAATCTTACCTGTAAAATTCCTTTCTCTGAGTCCTCCGACAGTCGCCGCCCCCGCCTCTCTATGGGGTTCTTGTTCTTACTGCTATGCTACCAAACTGAGTTGGGAGTGGACACTGCAGGGGGGTATTGACCAGATGGGACAGCCCCCAGGGGTGTATACATGCAAATGCCTTTTGTTTTAACTAAGTCTATATGCCTAGCTACTCCTGCGGAGCAGATGACAATACCCAATAGTGATGACTTGTATAGTATTGTTTTTTAATATATATATATATATATAGTATGTTTTTTTTTTCAAATCCATATATATATATATATATATATATATATATATATATATTAGTATGTTATTGCACGGCGCAATACAACAGTACGCAACAGGTGTATCTCACTGTAACATATGTGGACAGGGCCGCAATTAACTTTTGTCCCCTAAATCGTTTTTTTTTTTTATTGCACGGCGCAATACAAGTTGTATTGCCTTTCCTCAGATTCAGTTGTTATCCAGGTTCCTTCGTTGCCCTGTGGCGTCTCATTCCTTAATTCGCACCTTCATTCAAGGTGTGCGACATTTGGCCCCTACCCGGAGGGAGCCTTTACCTCCATGGGACTTGAACTTGGTTCTGTCTGCGTTACAGTGTTCTCCCTTTGAACACATCCTGAAGATATCGTTGACTCTGCTGTCTAAGAAGGTTGCCTTTTTAGTGGCGATCACTTCGGCTCGCAGGGTGTCGGAGTTGGCGGCATTGTCTTGCCGCTCTCCTTACCTGGTGGTTCATAAAGATAAGGTGGTCTTGTGACCTAACTCGTCATTTCTCCCTAAGGTGGTGTCTGACTTCTACCTTAATGAGGACATTGTTTTGCCTCCGCTCTGTGCAAAGCCCAAGCATCCTAAGGAGGGCGCGTTGCATTCCTTGGATGTTGTCAGGGCGATCAGGGTTTGCCTGTCGTCCACTGAATCCTTTCGGAAATCGGATTGCCTTTTTTTGTCCTTCCTGAGGGACCTCGGAAGGGCATGGCTGCGTCTGCGGCGCCCATTGCCAAATGGATCAGACAGACGATTGTCCAGGCTTATGCTTTGAAGGAATGGGTTCCACCCTTCCCTGTTAAGGCGCACTCTACCAGATCAATGAGTACGTCCTGGGCCTACCAGCATCAGGTCTCGGTGACCCAGGTGTGCAAGGCTGCGACTTGGTCGTCGGTGCACACCTTTTTTTCCAAATTCTATAAGGTTGTTGTTCTGGCACCCACCAGAACATTTTACCCACCCACCAGAACATTTTACCCACCCACCAGAACATTATATCCACCCACCAGAACTTTATAACCATACACCAGAACATTATACCCACCCACCAGAACTTTATAACCATACACCAGAACCTTATACCGACCCACCAGAACATAATAACATTAGAATATTTCATATTTATGCGTTTGATGCCCATTGTCCGGAATATTTTATGTTTATGCATTTGATACCCATTGTTAGGAATATTTCATGTTTATGCGTTTGATGCCCATCATTTTAAATTTCTGGATGGCGTTATCAATAATTGGCATTGCTGGACAGCGTTATCAACAATTCACATTGCTGGACGGCGTTATCAAAAAATTAAATCACTGGATGGCGTTATCAATAATTTACATCGCTGGACGACATTATCAGCAATTTCCATCTCTAGACGGCGTTTTCAATAAATTGCATTCCTGGATGGCGTTATCAAGAATTTACATTGCTGGAGGGAATTATCAATAATTTACATTGCTGGACAACGTTATCAACAATTGGCTTCGCTGGACAGCATTATCAACAATCTTGGGTTCCCAAGCTTCTTCCTGGCGGGCTTGGTATGGCAATCTTGGGACAGATCTATTTCCCAGCATTTCTCCAAATGCCAAGCCGACCTCCTCTAGGCTAGGACCAACCGCTTTTGCTGGATTGTCGCCATTCAAGTGACCAGAGCCTGTGAACATGGAAAGAAAACCAGGTGACGATGGAATTCCTGTCAGTGGATATTTAAGGTAAGCCTATCATAATGTGCTAGTATGCGATTTTGCCGCTCCTCTCCCTCAGTGTTCCATTATAGGGGGTTGATCAGAAAGGTTGCTGCGGATATACGAGGTAACTCTGAGTATGGGTGGGTGGGAATACACTGCCATCTTGTTGTAACCTGCAGTACTGTGCAATGGGTTAAAAAGAACCTGTTTAGACAGTCCTACAACTCACTTGTAAAGAGAAGGCTAGTTTTAGTTTTCTATGGGATTAGTAGAGAGGCCTGTTTACTATGACATTCATAGTAAATGCCTATCAAAATGCTTCCCTGCTGTCCTTGCTGAGTTCTTTCCTGCTGTCCCGTCTGTGTGCTTCGGCTCAACTGTCAAAGGGGAAAGAAGGTATACCTCTTTTTACGGATGACAGACAGAAGGACCTGTTTGCCCAAAGCACGTTTAACGGGGGGGACAAGTGCAGGCGTTAGGAAATGCTCAAGTTCCCAAGCTTCTTCCTGGCCGGCTTGGTATGGCAATCTTGGAACAGATCTAATTCCCAGATCTAATTTCTCCAAATGCCAAGCCGACCTCCTGGAAGTGAGGATCAACCACTTTTTTTTAATCCATATATATAGTATTGTTTTTTTAATCCATATATATAGTATTGTTTTTTTAATCCATACATATAGTATTATTTTTTTTAATCCATATATAGTATGTGTTTTTAATCCATATATGTAGTATGTTTTTTTTAATCCATATATATATATATAGTATGTTTTTTTTAATCCATATATATAGTATGTTTTTTTTTAATCCATATATATAGTATGTTTTTTTTAATCCACGTATATAGTATATTTAATCAATATATATATATATATATATATAGTATGTTTTTTAATCCCTCTATATATAGTATGTTTGTTTTTTTAAATCCATCTATTTATAGTATGTTTGTTAATCCATATATATAGTATATTTTTTAAACCATATATATAGTTTGTTTTTTTATCCATATATATAGTTTTTTTTTTAATCCATATATATACAGTGTCTTTTAATCCATCTATATTTTATATATATATATATATATATATATATATATATATATATATAATATATAATAGTATGTTTTATTTTTTTAAATCCATATTTATAGTATGTTTTTTTAATGCATATATATATATATATATATATATATATATATATATATATATATATATGCATGTTTTTTAATCAATATATATATATATATATATATATATATATATATATATATATATATATATATATATATATATATATATATAGTATGTTTTAAATCCATATATATAGTAATTTTATTAAAATATAGATATATAATATGCTTTAATCCATATATAGTATGTTTGTTTTTTAATCCATATATATAGTATGTTTTTTAATCCATATATATTTAGTATGTTTTTTAATCCATATATATTTAGTATGTTTTTTAATCCATATATATATAGTATGTTTGTTTTTTTAATCCATCTATATATAGTATGTTTTTTAATCCATCTATATACAGAACACCAGAATATTATCACCACGCACCAGAACATTATACCACCCACCAGAACATTCTACCCACCCACCCACCAGAACATCCCCACACACCAAATTATTATACCCATCCACCAGAGCATACCCACTCACCAGTACATTATATCACTCTCCAGAACATTATACCCACACACCATATCAATATACCACCCACCAGAATATTATACCAACCCACCAAAAAATTATACCCACCCACCAGAACATTATACCACTTACGAGAACATTATACCCACTCACCAGAACATTATACCCACTCACCAGAACATTATACCCACCCACCAGAACATTATCTCACCCACCAGAACATTATACCCAGCCAACAAATCATTATACCACCTAGCAGAACATTATACCACCCACCAGAAAATTATAACCATGCACAAAAACCTTATACCGACCCACTAGAACCTTATACCGACCCACCAGAACATTAAAGCATTAGAATATTTCATGTTTATGCATTTGATGCCCATTGTTAGGAATATTTCATGTTTATGCGTTTGATGCCCATTGTTGGGAATATTTCATGTTTAAGCGTTTGATGCCCATCATTTTAAATTCCTGGATGGCGTTATCTACAATTGGCATCGCTGGTGGGCGTTATCAACATTTTACATCGCTGGACCGCGTTATCAACAATTTACATCGCTGGACCGCGTTATCAACAATTTACATCGCTGGACGGCGTTATCAGCAATTTACATTGCTGAACGGTGTTATCAGCAATTGGCATTGCTGGACGACGTTATCAATAATTGCCATTGCTGGACGGCGTTATCAACAATTTACATCGCTGGATGGCGTTATCAACAATTTAAATTGCTGGATGGCGATATAAATTATTGGCATTGCTTGACAGCATTTTTAGCAATTGACATCGCTGGGCGGCGTTATCAGCAATTTAAATCACTGGAGGTTGTTATCAATAATTTACATCGCTGGACGGCGTTATCAATAATTGGCATTGCTGGACAGCATTATTAGCAATTTACATCGCTGGATGGCGTTATCAACAATTGCCATCAATGGACGGCGTTATGAAAAATTTACATCACTGGACAGCGTTATCAATACATGGCATCACTGGACAGCGTTATCAACAAATCACATCGCTGGGCGGAGTTATTAAAAATTTACCTCACTGGACGGCTTATCAGCAATTTACATCACTGGACGGTGTTACTGATAATTGGCATAGCTGGATGGCGTTATAAGCAACTTTCATTGCTGGACAGCATTATTAACAATTTATATTGCTGGATGGCATTATCAATAATTGGCATCGCTGGACAGCGTTATCAACAATTTACATCGCTGGACAGCGTTATCAACAATTTACATCGCTGGTCAGCATTATTAACAATTTATATCGCTGGATGGCATTAACAATAATAGGCATCGCTGGATGGCGTTATCAATAATTTTCTTTGCTGGACGGTGTTATCAACAATTTTCATTACTGGACGGCGTTATCAACATTTTTTATCGCTGGATGGCAATATTAATAATTGGCATCGCTGGATGACATTATCAGCAGTTTACATCGGTGGATGGCGTTCTCAACAATTTACATTGCTGAGCGGCGTTATCAGCAATTTTCATCGCTGGACTGCTTTCAGCAATTTACATCGCTGGATGGAATCATCAGCAATTTACATCGCTGGATGGCATTATCAACAATTTACATCGCTGGACATAGTCATCAACAATTTACATCCCTGGACGGTGTTATAAGCAATTGGCATTGCTAGACGGCGTTATCAATACTTGGCATCGCTGGACATCGTTATTAATTGTTTTTATCGCTTGATGGTGTTATCAATAATTGGCATCGCTGGACAGCATTATTAGAAATTTACGTCGCTGGATGGCATTATCAACAATTGCCATCAATGGATGGCATTATGAAAAATTTACACGCTGGACAGCGTTATCAATACTTGGCATCGCTGGACGGCATTATCAACAATTTACATCGCTGGACGGAATGAAAAATTGACCTCACTGGAAGGCTTATCAGCAATTTACATCGCTGGACGGCATTACCGGTAATTGGCAAAGCTGGACGGCGTTATAAACAATTTTCAGCGCTGGGCAGCGTTATCAACAATTTATATCGCTGGATGGCATTAACAATAATAGGCATCGCTGGATGCCGTTATCAATAATTTTCTTTGCTGGACTGCGTTATAAACAATTTACATCCCTGGACAGCGTTATCAACAATTTACATTGCTTTACGGAGTTATCAATAATTTACATCGCTGGACGGCGTTATCTATAATTTACATCGCTATAGGGGCGTTATCAATAATTTTATATCGCTATAGGGCGTTATCAATAATTTACATTGCTGGACGGCGTTTTCAATAATTGACATCGCTGGGCAGCGTTCTCAACAATTTACATCGCTGGACGACGTTATCAATAATTTACATCGCTGGACAGCGTTATAAGCTATTGGAATCGTGTCCAGAATATTTTATGTTTATGCATTTGATGAGCATTGCCAGGAATGGGCCAGTTTTTTTATTTTAGTTGTGTGTTGGACCCTGTTATATGGAGGTTGAAGGTTTGTACTTTTATTAGGCTTGTGTTGGACTAGCGATAAGGGAGGTTGGAGGCCAGTATTTTTCTTATTTTAGGTGTGTGTTGGACCCTCTATAAGGGGGTTGAAGGTTTGTACTTAGGCATGTGTTGGACTGGATACAAGGGGGGTTAGAGGGCAGTATTTTTTTCTATTAGGTGTGTATTGGATCCTCTATCTATATGTAAGTTGAAGGTTTGTACTTTTATTAGGCGTGTGTTGGACTGGCTATAGGGGAGGTTGGAGGCCAGTATTTTTTTTTTTAGGTGTGTGTTTGACCCTCTATATGGAGGTTGAAGGTTTGTACTTCATTAGGCATGTGTTGGACTGGCTATAGGGGAGGTTGGAGGCCAGAATTTTGTTATTTTTTTAGGTGTGTTCGACACTCTATATGGAGGTTGAAGGTTTGTATTTTTCTTAGGCGTGTGTTGGACTGGCTATAGGGGAGGTTGGAGGCCAGTAATTTTTTATTTTTTTTAGGTGTGTGTTCGACACTCTATATGGAGGTTGAAGGTTTGTACTTCATTAGGCATGTGTTGGACTGGCTATAGGGGAGGTTGGAGGCCAGTAATTTTTTATTTTTTTTAGTTGTGTGTTCGACACTCTATATGGAGGTTGAAGATTTGTATTTTTCTTAGGCGTGTGTTGGACTGGCTATAGGGGAGGTTGGAAGCCAGTTTTTTTCTTAGGTGTGTGTTGGACCCTCTATATGAAGGCTGAAGGTTTGTACTTTTATTAGGTGTGTGATGGACTGGCTTTAGTGAAGGTTGGAGACCAGTATTTTTTTTATTTTAGATGTGTGTTGGACCCACTATTTGGTGGTTGAAGGCTTGTACTTTTATTAGGCGTGTGTTGGACTGGCTATAGGGGAGGTTGGAGGCCAATATATTTCTATTTTAGGTGTGTGTTGGACCCTCTAAATGTAGGTTGAAGGTTTGTACTTAGGCATGTGTTGGACTGGCTATAGGGGAGGTTGGAGGCCAGTATTTTTCTTTTTAGGTGTCTTAGACCCTCTATATGGAGGTTGAATGTTTGAACTTTTATTAGGCGTGTGTTGGACTGGTTATAGGGGAGGTTTGGAGGCCAGTAATTTTTTAGGTGTGTGTTTGACCCTCCATATGGAGGTTGAGGGTTTGTATTTTACTAGGCATGTGTTGGTCTGGCTATAGGGGAGGTTGGAGGCTATTTTATATGGTGTGTGTTGGACCCTCTATATGGAGGTTGAAGGTTTGTAATTTTATAAGGTGTGTTCGACTGGCTATAGGGGAGGTGTGAAGCCAGTAATTTTTTTAGATTTGTGTTCAGTACTAGGGCTGCAGGATATTCGGAAAAAAAGCACATTGCGATATTCGTTTTTCAATGATATATATCGCGATATTTAACTGGGTGGAGTGCAGAAGACACTGACAGTGTGGAGTGTGGATTAGGCAGAGTCAGGACTCACAGTGGTGGTAGGAGGTAGAAGAATCCCCCAGAGTCCCGACTTCTCCCTGCCTAATGCTGTAGAGCAGCTGCAAAGAGTTCTATGCAAGGGGGGATTGCTGAACAAGGTGAGAGAGTTGCAGTCTGCTGTGGATCTGTGTCCCCCTGTGCAGCCAAGATGGCAGTCGGCACAGCTTGCTGAGGGATATGAGTACACTGGGGTCCTTTTTTGTGAAGATTAGGAGGTCTATGTATGGCTTTGGGGGCACCCGGGGGATGGAGGCAAGTCCCAAATGAGTGCGGAGTAAGCGCCATCATATGACTGGTGTGAGGTGATCAGGGTGTCACCAGTACAGTACAGCACCATCATATGACTGGTGTGAGGTGATCAGGGTATCACCAGTACAGTACAGTGCCATCATATGACTGGTGTGAGGTGATCAGGGTGTCACCAGTACAGTACAGCGCCATCATATGACTGGTGTGGGGTGATCAGGGTATCACCAGTACAGTACAGTGCCATCATATGACTGGTGTGAGGTGATCAGGGTATCACCAGTACAGTACAGTGCCATCATATGACTGGTGTGAGGTGATCAGGGTGTCACCAGTACAGTACAGCGCCATCATATGACTGGTGTGAGGTGATCAGGGTGTCACCAGTACAGTACAGCGCCATCATATGACTGGTGTGAGGTGATCAGGGTGTCACCAGTACAGTAGAGTGCCATCATATGACTGGTGTGAGGTGATCAGGGTATCGCCAGTACAGTGCCATCATATGACTGGTGTGTGTCACCAGTACAGTACAGCGCCATCATATGACTGGTGTGGGGTGATCAGGGTATCACCAGTACAGTGTCATCATATGACTGGTGTGAGGTGATCAGGGTGTCACCAGTACAGTGCCATCATATGACTGGTGTGAGGTGATCAGGGTGTCACCAGTACAGTACAGCGCCATCATATGACTGGTGTGAGGTGATCAGGGTGTCACCAGTACAGCGCCATCATATGACTGGTGTGAGGTGATCAGGAAGTCACCAGTACAGTACAGTGCCATCATATGACTGGTGTGGGGTGATCAGGGTATCACCAGTACAGTACAGCGCCATCATATGACTGGTGTGAGGTGATCAGGGTGTCACCAGTACAGTACAGCGCCATCATATGACTGGTGTGGGGTTATCAGGGTGTCACCAGTACAGTACAGCGCCATCATATGACTGGTGTGAGGTGATCAGGGTGTCACCAGTACAGTACAGCACCATCATATGACTGGTGTGAGGTGATCAGGGTATCACCAGTACAGTACAGTGCCATCATATGACTGGTGTGCGGTGATCAGGGTGTCACCAGTACAGTACAGCGCCATCATATGACTGGTGTGGGGTGATCAGGGTGTCACCAGTATAGTACAGAGCCATCATATGACTGGTGTTGGGTGATCAGGGTATTACCAGTACAGTACAGCGCCATCATATGACTGGTGTGGGGTGATCATGGTGTCACCAGTACAGTACAGCGCCATCATATGACTGGTGTGAGGTGATCAGGGTGTCACCAGTACTGTACAGTGTCATCATATGACTGGTGTGGGGCGATCAGGATGTCACCAGTACAGTACAGTGCCATCATATGACTGGTGTGGGGTGATCAGGGTGTCACCAGTACAGTACAGGGCTGTCATATGACTGGTGTGGGGTGATCAGGGTATCACCAGTACTGTACAGTGCCATCATATGACTGGTGTGGAGTGATCAGGATGTCACCAGTACAGTACAGCGCCATCATATGACTGGTGTGGGGTGATCAGGGTGTCACCAGTACAGTACAGTGCCATCATATGACTGGTGTGGGGTGATCAGGGTATCACCAGTACTGTACAGTGCCATCATATGACTGGTGTGGGGTGATCAGGGTGTCACCAGTGGATTACAGAGCCATCATATGACTGGTGTGGGGTGATCAGGGTATCACCAGTACTGTACAGTGCCATCATATGACTGGTGTGGGGTGATCAGGATGTCACCAGTACAGTACAGTGCCATCATATGACTGGTGTGGGGTGATCAGGGTGTCACCAGTGGAGTACAGAGCCATCATATGACTGGTGTGGGGTGATCAGGGTGTCACCAGTTCAGTACAGAGCCATCATATGACTGGTGTGAGGTGATCAGGGTGTCACCAGTACAGTGCCATCATATGACTGGTGTGGGGTGATCAGGCTGTCACCAGTACAGTACAGTGCCATCATATGACTGGTGTGGGGTGATCAGGGTGTCACCAGTACAGTACAGTGCCATCATATGACTGGTGTGAGGTGATCAGGGTATCACCAGTACAGTGCCATCATATGACTGGTGTGAGGTGATCAGGGTGTCACCAGTACAGTACAGTGCCATCATATGACTGGTGTGGGGTGATCAGGGTGTCACCAGTACAGTACAGTGCCATCATATGACTGGTGTGAGGTGATCAGGGTATCACCAGTACAGTGCCATCATATGACTGGTGTGAGGTGATCAGGGTGTCACCAGTACAGTACAGAGCCATCATATGACTGGAGTGGGGTGATCAGGGTGTCACCAGTACAGTACAGTGCCATCATATGACTGGTGTGAGGTGATCAGGGTGTCACCAGTACAGTACAGAGCCATCATATGACTGGAGTGGGGTGATCAGGGTGTCACCAGTACAGCGCCATCATGTGACTGGTGTGAGGTGATCAGGGTGTCACCAGTACAGTACAGTGCCATCATATGACTGGTGTGGGGTGATCAGGGTGTCACCAGTACAGTACAATGCCATCATATGACTGGTGTGAGGTGATCAGGGTGTCACCAGTACAGTACAGAGACATCATATGACTGGAGTGGGGTGATCAGGGTGTCACCAGTACAGCACCATCATGTGACTAGTGTGAGGTGATCAGGGTGTCACCAGTACAGTACAGTACAGTGCCATCATATGACTGGTGTGGGGTGATCAGGGTGTCACCAGTACAGTGCAGCGCCATCATATGACTGGTGTGGGGTGATCAGGGTGCCATCTTGCCGAAGCCTCCCATTGCTTTCTATTGGCAGCCATTTTGCCTTAGCCTTGTAGCATATAGTTCAGCCTCTGGTGACCTCCCTTCCTTTTCCTCTGGAGCAGCGATCGGTGTGGTAACACTGTGGGGCTCCTCAGACTGTCTCTTCCATATTTCTCGGTTTATCCCTCCTGGCTCAGTTTTTGTCCCTTTTTGGGGGGGTCTGTGTTCACAGTATATATAGCGATGGGCTGCGCGGTCCGCAGCGCTCTTAAAGGGCCAGTACTTTTTTATGTTTTTTTCCTGCAATGCATTCTCAGGACAGAAAATTCCCCCTAGCCTTGGTGGGGGACCCCAGTCTGCTGCACCCCCCCCCGTTATACCTAATTTGGCCGCTGTTGGTGGCGACTTTAGTGTTCAAAATGGAGGTGCTGATGGCTGAACGAGCTGCTGGAAAAGGGCCTAGATTATCTTTCTCCTCTGATTCAGATGGTGATGTGGCTGGCGTGCCCTTTTCAGGGTCTCGCTCGTCCCTGGACCCGCTGGGGTCTGAGGGGGAGGCGGAGGCGGAGGAGGTAGATGATTCTCCCCCGGGGTGGCCTGAAGAATGCGCAGCTATGGATGCGTTGATTTCTTCTGTAAAAGAAACACTGCATTTAGAGGATGAGCCCAATCCTCTGGGCATTGTGTCCTCCTTTGGTACACATAGGACCCGCAAGTCGGCGCAGGTTTTTCCCTGCCCCGCTGACTTTCATCACACAGTGAATGAACAATGGCCTTCTACAGATTTGCGCTGGTGTGTGGCCCCCCAGGTGGATCACATGGTGGCCGTGTTGAACAAGGCTACTTTGGTTTCCACTGAGGATACCCTGGTTCTCCGGGATCCTACGGACAGGAGGTTGGAGGCTCTTGCCCGCCATGCCTACATGGTGGCGGGTTCCATGCTCAAACCTATTTTCTCTCCTTTCCTGGATGTCCCAACATGAGATGATAGGCTCCTCCCTACCGGAAACACAATCAATTAAGCACATTTAAAAGGCCCCACCTTCCCCTCTAGCCCCAGTTTAGATTGTGTTTCTTCCTACCAAAAGATATGCAGCACAAAGACTTACCTGCAGACTCTGAGTTGAAAAGGTACCCTGTGAGCCAGGTTTGGCAGAAAGCCATGGGCTCCCCTCGCTGAAACTCTCTGGAGTGGAGGGGGGCACCCACCAGAACATTATACCCACCCACCAGAACATTATACCCACCCACCAGAACATTATACCCACCCACCAGAACATAAAATCTGGAACTCTTGAGCATTAGTGGTTGGAATACCCTGAGATCTTGTTGTAACCTGCAGTACTCTGTGCAATGGGTTAAAAAGAACCTGTTTAGACAGTCCTACAACTCACTTGTAAAGAGAAGGCTAGTTTTAGTTTTCTATGGGATTAGTAGAAAGGTCTGTTTATTATGACATTCATAGTAAATGCCTATCAGAATGCTTCCCTGCTGTCCTTACTGAGTTCTTTCCTGCTGTCCCGTCTGTGTGCTTCGGCTCGACTGTCAAAGGGGAAAGAAGGTATACCTCTTTTTACGGAGGACAGACAGAAGGACCTGTTCACCCAAAGCACGTTTAACGGGGGGACAAGTGTAGGCATTCCCCCACACACGTCAGTAAGCATGAGGCATACATTTAACCCCTTGATCACCAACAGTGTTAACCCCTTCCCTGCCAGTGTCATTTTTATAGTAACAGTGCATATTTATAATCCAAAGGAGGGTGCAACAAATATAGATTGCATAAACTAATTTGCGACACTAGCAGCGCTACAGAATAAATATCATAAATAATAAGAATTGGTCTAAAACATCATGGCTAGGAATGGTAATCAACGAACAATAAATAATATAAAACTATAAAATGTCCGTCAGTGGTCAAAAACTCCTGCTGATGTGTATATATAAGCTTTCGGCCAAAGTACAGTCCCAAGTACCCGTGCAACTAGTAACATGGAAGAGTGTGCGGCTAGTAGGAATGTCCGTGTACCACCACCAGCAAGCCGTGATCACCCATCAGATTGGAAACTCACCAAATCTCGGATAAAAACAGGCCTTAAAATGTCAACGCTGGCTCCTCCACCAAGACCATTTGCACCAACCGTCTGGCTCTTTAATATGAAGCTTTATCCTTATCGTTTAATTTGACATGTGAATGCAAGCATAAGGGGACACAGCGTAATTCTGCCAAATATTTATTGAAGCAAAAAACACCCGTTCCCCACAGAAAACATTTTTTTAATCCGTCATATATATATATATATATATATATATATATATATATATATATATATATATATATATATAATATATATATATATATATATAGTATGTTTTTTAATCCGTCTATATAGTATGTTTGTTTTTTTAATCCATATATATAGTATGTTTTTTCTCTTACATCCTCCGACAGTCGCCGCCTCCTCTAAGTCATCACTATTGAGTATTGTCATCTGCTCCGCAGGAGTAGCTAGGCATATAGACTTAGTTAAAACAAAAGGCATTTGCATGTATACACCCCTGGGGGCTGTCCCATCTGGTCAATACCCCCCTGCAGTGTCCACTCCCAACTCAGTTTTAATTTGCCTAGCATAGGAGTAGTTAGGCTTTCCCTGTGCTGGGGCTTCGGTCTCAGCCTATCTTCCTTTTTATTTGATTTTATTGAAAAAAATGTCAGTTTTTTTTTTATTTCTTTACTAGCTGTTTATTTGATCAGCTTTAGTTTTTAGTCGACTCTTCGGACGAAGATGGTCATGCGGTGCTGGGATTTGGACTGGCCGCCCTGGTTCATCAGGGCACAGACCCATCTGCGTGCAATGTCCCTAGCAAACGGCACTCCCTGTCAGGTGAGGACAGCGGCTTTCCGTTCTGTGAGGCTCCCCACGCCATCGGGTACAGGTAAGTGCTTCTGTGTGGGGCCTCTGTGTGGGGTGACAGTCCTGGTTGCTGTGTGTCCCCCATAACTGTCTGTGCCTTGTGTGACCCCCGGCTGCGATCCCTGCGGGGTTCGTTTGTACAGGCACTGCGGCGCTGTGTGTGTGTGAGGGGTCCCCTTCCCTGGGTCACTTCGGTGTTTGGGGGTGCAGACTGTGTAAGGACCGCGGCGGGGTGTCACCGCGCGGTCCGCCATTTTTTACACTGGGCAAGCATGTGAGTTCCTCTATGGGCGCATCTACATGCTGAATTGGCGCCAATCGCCGCCATTTTTGCGGGGACCGATCGGTCGGTCCGGCCGCATGTCGGCGGCCATTTTGGTGGAGCCTCCCATACCTTTCTATGGGGCAGCCATTTTCCCTGGGTCATGCAGCTGCATAGTTCAGCCTACTTTCACAGCACTTCCTCTTTCCTCTGAAGCAGGACAGCGGTGGCAACGCTCTGCGGGGGCTCTGCAGGTTATTGTTCTCAATATATCTCTGTACTGTCGCTTCTGGCTCAGTTTTGTCTCCTTGCTGTTGGGGGTCTCTTTTCTATCTTGATAGCTGGAGCGGTGGGCTGCGCAATCGCAGCGCTTTTAAAGGGACAGCACCTGATTCTTGCACTGCCCTGATTTTTCTCACCTGAGCATGGATTCTCAGGATAGCAAATTTCCACCAGCCCTGGTGGGGGCCCCCAGTTCTTCGGTGCCCCCTCTGAGACCTGATTTGGCCGCGGTAGTGGCGACTTTGGTGTCAAACATGAAAATGTTGATGGCTGAACGTGCTGCTCGTAAGAGGCCCAGATTGTCCCTCTCCTCTGATTCAGATGGTGATATGGCTGCTGCGAGCATGCCCTTTTCAGGGTCCCGCTCATCTGTGGACCTGCAGGGGTCTGAGGGGGAGGCGGAGGTAGAGGGGGTTGATACCTCCTCTCCGGGGTCGCCCGAGGAACAGGCGACCATGGATGAATTAATTATTTCTGTGAAGGACACCTTACATTTGGAGGATGAGCCCAGCCTTCCGGGCGTTGTGTCCTCTTTTGGGATGCACAGGACCCACAAGTCAGCACAGGTTTTTCCCTGCCCCGCTGAATTTCATTATACTGTTAATGAAGTGTGGCGCACTTTGAAGCGTCCGTTCGTGGTGCCTAGTCGGTTCAAATTGCTTTATCCCTTTGCACCGGCTACGGTATCGCGCTGGTGTGTGCCACCGCAGGTGGATCACACGGTCGCAGTGCTGAATAAGGCTACCCTGGCTCCTACGGAGGATTCCCCGGTTTTCCGGGATCCTACGGCCCGGCGTTTGGAGTCTTTGGCCCGCCATTCCTATACGGTGGCGGGCTCTCTGCTCAAACCGATTTTCGCGTCCGTATTAGTGGCGCAGGCGGTTGCTGACTGGTCTAAGGTGCTTAGGAGCAACCTAGTGACTGATGGTGTCCCGCCTGGATATGGTGGACCAGATCCACCAGGGAATCATGTATCTGTGTGATGTGGCCTTGAATGAGGCCCCTCTAGTAGCACGCCTCTCTAGTATCGCGGTGCTTAATCAACGCCTGATATGGCTGAAGAGCTGGTCGGCTGACCAGTCCTTGCGGAAAACGGTGGCTGATTTTCCTTATGCTGGCTCTCGCCTTTTTGGCGAGGCGTTGGATACCCTGGTAAATGGCATCACGGGGGGCAAGAGTACTATGCTGCCCCAGAACCCGAAGCACAAGCCCTTCCGGGGCAAGAGGAGTTCTGCGCCTAGATCCAGTCAGGGTTCCTTTCGTGCCTTTCAGAACCAGTCCAAGGGCAAGCCCTTCAAGTCCCAGGGAGGACAGAAGAAGCCCTGGGTGGGTAAGCAGAAGTCAGGCAATACCGCTACGACGGGCCAGTCCACTTCTGCCTGAAGGCGCGCCCTCACCCGTCTCTGGGGTGGGGGGACGTTTGCGCGGTTTCCTTCAACCTTGGCTGCTCCAGATTTCGGACAGGTGGGTTCAGGAATTCGTTCGGTCGGGATACAAGATCGAGTTTCTTTCCCGGCCAGCGGACAGATTCTTCCCCTCGAATCTTCATTTGCCTCCGGGGCGTCTGCAGGACTTGCACCGTGCGGTCCAGGACCTCCTTGCTCAGGGGGTGATCGTCCCGGTGCCTCACCGGGACAGGTTTCTGAGTTTTTATTCCAATCTGTTCACTGTGCCCAGAAAGGAGGGCAAGGTGCGTCCTATCCTGGACCTGAAAGCTCTGAACCGCTTTGTGCGCGTTCGAAAAATTCCGTATGGAGTCTCTCCGATCGGTGGTGGCTTCTCTGAGCCCAGGATAGTTCCTGGCTTCAATGGACCTCAAGGATGCGTACCTGCATGTCCCCATCTTCGAGGGTCATCAGCGGTACCTTCGGTTTGCCGTCGCGGGAGACCATTATCAGTTTGTGGCGTTACCTTTCGGTCTCGCTTCAGCTCCCAGGGTCTTTACCAAGGTTCTGGCGCCGGTTCTGGGCCTACTGAGGGCTCAGTTCATTGCGATCCTGGGGTATCTGGACGACCTCCTCGTCGGATCGAGTGTCAGTCAGGACCTGGTGCGCGATCTGTCCATCACGATCTGGATGCTTCAGGAGTTCGGATGGACCATCAACGTTCAGAAGTCATCGTTGTCCCCTTCGGTTCGTCTTCCCTACCTGGGAATGATTTTGAACTCTGCTCAGGCGAAGGTGTTCCTGCCGGAGGACAAGCTCCAAGCATTGCGGGACAAGATCGGGTCCCTCAGGGACGTTCCAGCATCATCACTCAGGACCTGTATGCGAGTCCTGGGGTTAATGGTATCAACTTTTGAGGCGATACCCTTTGCTCAGTTCCATACGCGGGCTCTCCAAGCGGAGGTCCTGGCCAACTGGGATGGACAGGCTCAGTCCCTGGATCTGCAGGTCTCCTTGAGTTGTCAGACAAGATTGGCCCTTCTGTGGTGGCTCCAGTCCCCGTCGGTGACAGGGGCAAGTCGTTTAGTCCCTTGGTTTGGACGGTGATCACCACGGATGCCAGCCTGTTGGGCTGGGGTGGGGTCCTGGGCACCCTGTCTGCCCAGGGCACTTGGTCGGAGTAGGAGTCCTCCCTTTCCGATCAACGTCCTGGAATTGTGAGCGATCAAGCTCTGCCTTCTACAGTGGTCGGACCGTCTATGGGGTTGTCCTGTCCGGGTACAGACGGACAATGCTACCTCGGTGGCTTACATCAACCACCAAGGGGGCTCCAGGAGTGCTCGGGCGGCCCGGGAGGTGTCCGACATTCTGTCTTGGGCCGAGATTCATGTCCCGGCAATCTCAGCATTTCACATTCCGGGTGTGGAAAATTGGCAGGCGGACTACCTGAGTCGCCAGGCCCTGGACCAGGGGGAATGGTCCTTACACCCGGAGGTCTTCCAAATGCTGTGTGCGAAGTGGGGATCCCCGGACGTGGATCTGTTCGCGTCTCGGCTAAATCGAAAGGTGGAAAGGTTTGTGGCAAGAACGCGCGATTCGTTGGCGGACGCCTCAGATGCGTTGGTGGCCCCTTGGCATCAGTATCGGCTGATGTATGCCTTTCCTCCGATTCAGTTGCTGTCCAGGTTCCTCCGCAGGCTAGCCTCGGAGCCGAACCTGGTGATTCTGATAGCGCCGGACTGGTACGCCGACGTGGTTCACCTGGCAGTGGCGCCTCCGTGGCGACTGCCCATGCGGGAAGATCTTCTGTCTCAAGGACCGATCTTCCATCCTGCTTTACAGTCGCTGGCTTTAATGGCCTGGCTGCTGAGACCCAGGTCCTGAAGGACAAGGGTCTCTCTCCTGAGGTTATCCCTATGCTGATCAAGGCTAGGAAATCCTCTTCTGGTAAGATCTATTACCGTACTTGGAAGGCTTATTTCGCCTGGTGTGAGTCCAGGGGGTTTTCCCCTCGCTCGTACTCGGTGTCAAGAGTGTTGGCTTTCCTCCAGTCTGGAGTGGATCAGCGATTGGCACTGGCCACAATCAAGGGTCAGGTGTCTGCCCTGGCTATTCTTTTCCAATGCCCGGTGGCGTCTAATTCTTTGGTCCGCACCTTCATTCAAGGTGTGCGACACTTGGCTCCTCCCAGGAAGGAGCCTTTACCTCCATGGGACTTGAACTTGGTTCTGTCCGTGCTACAGCGTGCTCCCTTTGAAAATATCAGGGAGATCTCTTTGCCTCTGCTGTCAAAGAAGGTCACTTTTTTGGTGGCGATCACTTCGGCTCGCAGGGTGTCGGAGCTGACGGCGTTGTCTTGCCGCTCCCCTTACTTGGTGATCCATAGGGATAAGGTGGTGTTGAGGACACTTCCGTCCTTTCTTCCCAAGGTGGTCACTGAATTTCACCTTAATGAGGAAATTGTTCTGCCTTCGCTTTGCACGAAGCCTAAGCATCCGAAGGAGATTGCTTTGCATTCTTTGGATGTTGTTCGGGCGATCAGGGTTTACCTGTCGTCTACTGAATCCTTTCGTAAAACTGATTCCCTGTTTGTTCTTCCTGAGGGATCTCGGAAGGGCATGGCTGCGTCCGCAGCAACTATTGCCGAATGGATCAGACAGACCATTGAGCAGGCTTATGCTTTGAAGGAACGGGTTCCACCCTTCCCTGTTAAGGTGCACTCTACTAGATCTGTGAGTGCGTCCTGGGCTTGTTGGCACAGGGCCTCGTGGCCCAGGTGTGCAAGGCTGCGACTTGGTCGTCGGTGTACACTTTTTCCAAGTTCTACAAAGTAGACATTCAGGCATCAGCTGATGCTTCCTTTGGCCGCAAAGTTCTCAGTGCGGCAGTGCCATGAAGGACCCTTGTTTTTTTATGGGTCCCTGGCTGTTGGTGTTTGCTGTTCTGGGCGGTTGCTCCTGTTGAGCATTGTTATTTTTCTGTTGCCCAGTGGGTTCCCTTACAGTGTTTGTAAGGTTCCTTTCTCTGTTATGGGTACGGCGTTGCCTCTTCTACCGTTGCGTATCCCACCCCTCATGTCTATACTGCTTTGGGACATCCCAATAGTGATGACTTAGAGGAGGCGGCGACTGTCGGAGGACGTAAGAGAAAACGGAATTTTTGTAAAATCTTACCTGTAAAATTCCTTTCTTTGAGTCCTCCGACAGTCGCCGCCCCCGCCTCTCTATGGGGTTCTTGTTCTTACTGCTATGCTACCAAACTGAGTTGGGAGTGGACACTGCAGGGGGGTATTGACCAGATGGGACAGCCCCCAGGGGTGTATACATGCAAATGCCTTTTGTTTTAACTAAGTCTATATGCCTAGCTACTCCTGCGGAGCAGATGACAATACCCAATAGTGATGACTTGTATAGTATTGTTTTTTAATATATATATATATAGTATGTTTTTTTTTCAAATCCATATATATATATTAGTATGTTATTGCACGGCGCAATACAACAGTACGCAACAGGTGTATCTCACTGTAACATATGTGGACAGGGCCGCAATTAACTTTTGTCCCCTAAATCGTTTTTTTTTTTATTGCACGGCGCAATACAAGTTGTATTGCGTTTCCTCAGATGCAGTTGTTATCCAGGTTCCTTCGCTGCCCTGTGGCGTCTCATTCCTTAATTCGCACCTTCATTCAAGGTGTGCGACATTTGGCCCCTCCCCGGAGGGAGCCTTTACCTCCATGGGACTTGAACTTGGTTCTGTCTGCGTTACAGTGTTCTCCCTTTGAACACATCCTGAAGATATCGTTGACTCTGCTGTCTAAGAAGGTTGCCTTTTTAGTGGCGATCACTTCGGCTCACAGGGTGTCGGAGTTGGCGGCATTGTCTTGCCGCTCTCCTTACCTGGTGGTTCATAAAGATAAGGTGGTCTTGCGACCTAACTCGTCATTTCTCCCTAAGGTGGTGTCTGACTTCCACCTTAATGAGGACATTGTTTTGCCTTCGCTCTGTGCAAAGCCCAAGCATTCTAAGGAGGGTGTGTTGCATTCCTTGGATGTTGTCAGGGCGATCAGGGTTTGCCTGTCGTCCACTGAATCCTTTCGGAAATCGGATTGCCTTTTTTTGTCCTTCCTGAGGGACCTCGGAAGGGCATGGCTGCGTCTGCGGCGCCCATTGCCAAATGGATCAGACAGACGATTGTCCAGGCTTATGCTTTGAAGGAATGGGTTCCACCCTTCCCTGTTAAGGCTCACTCTACCAGATCAATGAGTACGTCCTGGGCCTACCAGCATCAGGTCTCGGTGACCCAGGTGTGCAAGGCTGCGACTTGGTCGTCGGTGCACACCTTTTTTTCCAAATTCTATAAGGTTGTTGTTCTGGCACCCACCAGAACATTTTACCCACCCACCAGAACATTTTACCCACCCACCAGAACATTATATCCACCCACCAGAACTTTATAACCATACACCAGAACATTATACCCACCCACCAGAACTTTATAACCATACACCAGAACCTTATACCGACCCACCAGAACATCATAACATTAGAATATTTCATATTTATAAGTTTGATGCCCATTGTCGAATATTTTATGTTTATGCATTTGATACCCATTGTTAGGAATATTTCATGTTTATGCGTTTGATGCCCATCATTTTAAATTTCTGGATGGCGTTATCAATAATTGGCATTGCTGGACAGCGTTATCAACAATTCACATTGCTGGACGGCGTTATCAAAATATTAAATCGCTGGATGGCGTTATCAATAATTTACATCGCTGGACGACATTATCAGCAATTTCCATCTCTAGACGGCGTTTTCAATAAATTGCATTCCTGGATGGCGTTATCAAGAATTTACATTGCTGGAGGGAATTATCAATAATTTACATTGCTGGACGACGTTATCAACAATTGGCTTCGCTGGACAGCATTATCAACAATCTTGGGTTCCCAAGCTTCTTCCTGGCGGGCTTGGTATGGCAATCTTGGGACAGATCTATTTCCCAGCATTTCTCCAAATGCCAAGCCGACCTCCTCTAGGCGAGGACCAACCGCTTTTGCTGGATTGTCGCCATTCAAGTGACCAGAGCCTGTGAACCTGGAAAGAAAACCAAGTGACGATGGAATTCCTGTCAGTGGATATTTAAGGTAAGCCTATCATAATGTGCTAGTATGCGATTTTGCCGCTCCTCTCCCTCAGTGTTCCATTATAGGGGGTTGATCAGAAAGGTTGCTGCGGATATACGAGGTAACTCTGAGTATGGGTGGGTGGGAATACACTGCCATCTTGTTGTAACCTGCAGTACTCTGTGCAATGGGTTAAAAAGAACCTGTTTAGACAGTCCTACAACTCACTTGTAAAGAGAAGGCTAGTTTTAGTTTTCTATGGGATTAGTAGAGAGGCCTGTTTACTATGACATTCATAGTAAATGCCTATCAAAATGCTTCCCTGCTGTCCTTGCTGAGTTCTTTCCTGCTGTCCCGTCTGTGTGCTTCGGCTCAACTGTCAAAGGGGAAAGAAGGTATACCTCTTTTTACGGATGACAGACAGAAGGACCTGTTCGCCCAAAGCACGTTTAACGGGGGGGACAAGTGCAGGCGTTAGGAAATGCTCAAGTTCCCAAGCTTCTTCCTGGCCGGCTTGGTATGGCAATCTTGGAACAGATCTAATTCCCAGATCCAATTTCTCCAAATGCCAAGCCGACCTCCTGGGAGTGAGGATCAACCACTTTTTTTAATCCATATATATAGTATTGTTTTTTTAATCCATACATATAGTATTATTTTTTTTAATCCATACATATAGTATTATTTTTTTAATCCATATATATAGTATGTTTTTTTTAATCTATAGATGTAGTATGTTTTTTTTTAATCCATATATAGTATGTGTTTTTAATCCATATATGTAGTATGTTTTTTTAATCCATATATATATATATAGTATGTTTTTTTAATCCATATATATATAGTATGTTTTTTTAATCCATATATATATAGTATGTTTTTTTAATCCATATATATAGTATGTTTTTTTTTAATCCATATATATAGTATATTTAATCAATATATATATAGTATGTTTTTTAATCCCTCTATATATAGTATGTTTGTTTTTTTAAATCCATCTATATAGTATCTTTTTTAAACCATATATATAGTTTGTTTTTTTATCCATATATATAGTTTTTTTTTTAATCCATATATATATACAGTGTCTTTTAATCCATCTATATTTTATATATATATATATATAATATATATTAGTATGTTTTTTTTTAAATCCATATTTATAGTATGTTTTTTTAATGTATAGATATATAGTATGTTTGTTTTTAATCCATATATATAGTATGTTTGTTTTTTAATCCATCTATATTTTTTATATATATATATAAAATGTAAGTATGTTTTTTTTTAAATCCATATTTATAGTATGTTTTTTTTATTCCACGTATATAGTATATTTAATCAATATATATATATATATAGTATGTTTTTTAATCCCTCTATATATAGTATGTTTGTTTTTTTAAATCCATCTATATATAGTATGTTTGTTAATCCATATATATAGTATGTTTTTTAAACCATATATATAGTTTGTTTTTTTATCCATATATATAGTTTGTTTTTTATCCATATATATAGTTTTTTTTTAATCAATATATATACAGTATGTCTTTTAATCCATCTATATTATATATATATATATATATATATATATATATATATATATATATATATAATATATATTAGTATGTTTTTTTTTTTTTAAATCCATATATATAGTATGTTTTTTAATCCATATATATATAGTATGTTTGTTTTTTTAATCCATCTATATACAGAACACCAGAATATTATCACCACCCACCAGAACATTATGCCACCCACCAGAACATTCTACCCACCCACCCACCCACCAGAACATCCCCACACACCAAATTATTATACCCATCCACCAGAGCATACCCACTCACCAGTACATTATATCACTCTCCAGAACATTATACCCACACACCATATCAATATACCACCCACCAGAATATTATACCAACCCACCAAAAATTATACCCACCCACCAGAACATTATACCACTTACGAGAACATTATACCCACTCACCAGAACATTATACCCACTCACCAGAACATTATACCCACCCACCAGAACATTATATCACCCACCAGAACATTATACCCAGCCACCAAATCATTATACCACCTAGCAGAACATTATACCACCCACCAGAAAATTATAACCATGCACAAAAACCTTATACCGACCCACTAGAACCTTATACCGACCCACCAGAACATTAAAGCATTAGAATATTTCATGTTTATGCATTTGATGCCCATTGTTAGGAATATTTCATGTTTATGCGTTTGATGCCCATTGTTGGGAATATTTCATGTTTATGCGTTTGATGCCCATCATTTTAAATTCCTGGATGGCGTTATCTACAATTGGCATCGCTGGTGGGCGTTATCAACATTTTACATCGCTGGACCGCGTTATCAACAATTTACATCGCTGGACCGCGTTATCAACAATTTACATTGCTGGACCGCGTTATCAACAATTTACATCGCTGGACGGCGTTATCAGCAATTTACATTGCTGAACGGTGTTATCAGCAATTGGCATTGCTGGACGACGTTATCAATAATTGCCATTGCTGGACGGCGTTATCAACAATTTACATCGCTGGATGGCGTTATCAACAATTTACATTGCTGGATGGCGATATAAATTATTGGCATTGCTTGACAGCATTTTTAACAATTGACATCGCTGGGCGGCGTTATCAGCAATTTAAATCACTGGAGGTTGTTATCAATAATTTACATCGCTGGACGGCGTTATCAATAATTGGCATTGCTGGACGTCGTTAAAAACAATTAATATCGCTGGACGGCGTTATTAATAATTGGCATTGCTGGACAGCATTATTAGCAATTTACATCGCTGGATGGCGTTATCAACAATTGCCATCAATGGATGGCGTTATGAAAAATTTACATCACTGGACAGCGTTATCAATACATGGCATCACTGGACAGCGTTATCAACAATTCACATCGCTGGGCGGAGTTATTAAAAATTTACCTCACTGGACGGCTTATCAGCAATTTACATCACTGGACGGTGTTACTGATAATTGGCATAGCTGGATGGCGTTATAAGCAACTTTCATTGCTGTACAGCATTATTAACAATTTATATTGCTGGATGGCATTATCAATAGTTGGCATCGCTGGATGGCATTATCAATAATTTACTTTGCTGGGCGGCGCTATCAACAATTTACATCGCTGGGCAGCTTTATCAACAATTTTTATCGCTGGATGGCATTATCAATAATTGGCATCGCTGGTCAGCGTTATCAACAATTTACATCGCTGAACGGCGTTATCAACAATTTACATCGCTGGACGGCGTTATCAAAAATTTACATCGCTGGACGGCGTTATCAACAATTTACATTGCTGGCCGGCGTTATCAACAATTTACATCGCTGGACAGCGTTATCAACAATTTACATCGCTGGGCGGCGTTATCAACATTTTACATCGCTGGACGGCATTATCATTAATTGAAATCGCTGGACGGCATTATCAGCAATTTACATTGCAATAATTGGCATTGCTGGATAGCAATATTAGCAATTTACCTCACTGGACGGCTTATCAGCAATTTACATCACTGGACGGTGTTACTGATAATTATCATAGCTGGTTGGCGTCATTGCTGGACAGCATTATTAACAATTTATATTGCTGGATGGCATTATCAATAATTGGCATCGCTGGTCAGCGTTATCAACAATTTACATCGCTGGACAGCTTTATCAACAATTTACATCGCTGGACAGCGTTATCAACAATTTACATCGCTGGTCAGCATTATTAACAATTTATATCGCTGGATGGCATTAACAATAATAGGCATCGCTGGATGGCGTTATCAATAATTTTCTTTGCTGGACGGTGTTATCAACAATTTACATTACTGGACGGCGTTATCAACATTTTTTATCGCTGGATGGCAATATTAATAATTGGCATCGCTGGATGACATTATCAGCAGTTTACATCGGTGGATGGCGTTCTCAACAATTTACATTGCTGAGCGGCGTTATCAGCAATTTTCATCGCTGGACTGCTTTCAGCAATTTACATCGCTGGATGGAATCATCAGCAATTTACATCGCTGGATGGCATTATCAACAATTTACATCGCTGGACATAGTCATCAACAATTTACATCCCTGGACGGTGTTATAAGCAATTGGCATTGCTAGACGGCGTTATCAATAATTGGCATCGCTGGACATCGTTAATTGTTTTTATCGCTTGATGGTGTTATCAATAATTGGCATCGCTGGACAGCATTATTAGAAATTTACATCGCTGGATGGCATTATCAACAATTGCCATCAATGGATGGCATTATGAAAAATTTACACGCTGGACAGCGTTATCAATACTTGGCATCGCTGGACGGCATTATCAACAATTTACATCGCTGGACGGAATGAAAAATTGACCTCACTGGAAGGCTTATCAGCAATTTACATCCCTGGACGGCATTACCGGTAATTGGCAAAGCTGGACGGCGTTATAAACAATTTTCAGCGCTGGGCAGCGTTTTTAACAATTTACATTGCTTTACGGAGTTATCAATAATTTACATCGCTGGACGGCGTTATCTATAATTTACATCGCTATAGGGGCGTTATCAATAATTTACATCGCTATAGGGCGTTATCAATAATTTACATTGCTGGACGGCGTTATCAATAATTGACATCGCTGGGCGGCGTTCTCAACAATTTACATTGCTAGACGACGTTATCAATAATTTACATCGCTGGACAGCGTTATGAGCTATTGGAATCATGTCCAGAATATTTTATGTTTATGCGTTTGATGAGCATTGCCAGGAATGGGCCAGTTTTTTTATTTTAGTTGTGTGTTGGACCCTGTTATATGGAGGTTGAAGGTTTGTACTTTTATTAGGCTTGTGTTGGACTAGCGATAAGGGAGGTTGGAGGCCAGTATTTTTCTTATTTTAGGTGTGTGTTGGACCCTCTATAAGGGGGTTGAAGGTTTGTACTTAGGCATGTGTTGGACTGGATACAAGGGGGGTTAGAGGGCAGTATTTTTTTCTTTTAGGTGTGTATTGGATCCTCTATCTATATGTAAGTTGAAGGTTTGTACTTTTATTAGGCGTGTGTTGGACTGGCTATAGGGGAGGTTGGAGGCCAGTAATTTTTAATTTTTTTTAGGTGTGTGTTCGACACTCTATATGGAGGTTGAAGGTTTGTACTTCATTAGGCATGTGTTGGACTGGCTATAGGGGAGGTTGGAGGCCAGTAATTTTTTATTTTTTTTAGGTGTGTGTTCGACACTCTATATGGAGGTTGAAGATTTGTATTTTTCTTAGGCGTGTGTTGGACTGGCTATAGGGGAGGTTGGAAGCCAGTTTTTTTCTTAGGTGTGTGTTGGACCCTCTATATGAAGGCTGAAGGTTTGTACTTTTATTAGGTGTGTGTTGGACTGGCTATAGTGAAGGTTGGAGGCCAGTACTTTTTTTATTTTAGATGTGTGTTGGACCCTCTAAATGTAGGTTGAAGGTTTGTACTTAGGCATGTGTTGGACTGGCTATAGTGAAGGTTGGAGACCAGTATTTTTTTTATTTTAGATGTGTGTTGGACCCACTATTTGGCGGTTGAAGGCTTGTACTTTTATTAGGCGTGTGTTGGACTGGCTATAGGGGAGGTTGGAGGCCAATATATTTCTATTTTAGGTGTGTGTTGGACCCTCTAAATGTAGGTTGAAGGTTTGTACTTAGGCATGTGTTGGACTGGCTATAGGGGAGGTTGGAGGCCAGTATTTTTCTTTTTAGGTGTCTTAGACCCTCTATATGGAGGTTGAATGTTTGAACTTTTATTAGGCGTGTGTCGGACTGGTTATAGGGGAGGTTTGGAGGCCAGTAATTTTTTAGGTGTGTGTTTGACCCTCCATATGGGGGTTGAAGGTTTGTATTTTACTAGGCATGTGTTGGTCTGGCTATAGGGGAGGTTGGAGGCTATTTTATATGGTGTGTGTTGGACCCTCTATATGGAGGTTGAAGGTTTGTACTTTTATAAGGTGTGTTCGACTGGCTATAGGGGAGGTGTGAAGCCAGTAATTTTTTTAGATTTGTGTTCAGTACTAGGGCTGCAGGATATTTGGAAAAATAGTACATTGCGATATTCGTTTTTCAATGATATATATCGCGATATTTAACTGGGTGGAGTGCAGAAGACACTGACAGTGTGGAGTGTGGATTAGGCAGAGTCAGGACTCACAGTGGTGGTAGGAGGTAGAAGAATCCCCCAGAGTCCCAACTTCTCCCTGCCTAATGCTGTAGAGCAGCTACAAAGAGTTCTATGCAAGGGGGGATTGCTGAACAAGGTGAGAGAGTTGCAGTCTGCTGTGGATCTGTGTCCCCCTGTGCAGCCAAGATGGCAGTCGGCACAGCTTGCTGAGGGATATGAGTACACTGGGGTCCTTTTTTGTGAAGATTAGGAGGTCTATGTATGGCTTTGGGGGCACCCGGGGGATGGAGGCAAGTCCCAAATGAGTGCGGAGTAAGCGCCATCATATGACTGGTGTGAGGTGATCAGGGTGTCACCAGTACAGTACAGCGCCATCATATGACTGGTGTGAGGTGATCAGGGTATCACCAGTACAGTACAGTGCCATCATATGACTGGTGTGAGGTGATCAGGGTGTCACCAGTACAGTACAGCGCCATCATATGACTGGTGTGGGGTGATCAGGGTATCACCAGTACAGTACAGTGCCATCATATGACTGGTGTGAGGTGATCAGGGTGTCACCAGTACAGTACAGTGCCATCATATGACTGGTGTGAGGTGATCAGGGTGTCACCAGTACAGTACAGCGCCATCATATGACTGGTGTGAGGTGATCAGGGTGTCACCAGTACAGTACAGCGCCATCATATGACTGGTGTGAGGTGATCAGGGTATCACCAGTACAGTGCCATCATATGACTGGTGTGTGTCACCAGTACAGTACAGCGCCATCATATGACTGGTGTGAGGTGATCAGGGTGTCACCAGTACAGTACAGCGCCATCATATGACTGGTGTGAGGTGATCAGGGTATCACCAGTACAGTACAGTGCCATCATATGACTGGTGTGCGGTGATCAGGGTGACACCAGTACAGTACAGCGCCATCATATGACTGGTGTGGGGTGATCAGGGTGTCACCAGTATAGTACAGAGCCATCATATGACTGGTGTTGGGTGATCAGGGTATCACCAGTACAGTACAGCGCATGTGACTGGTGTGGGGTGATCATGGTGTCACCAGTACAGTACAGCGCCATCATGTGACTGGTGTGGGGTGATCAGGGTATCACCAGTACTGTACAGTGTCATCATATGACTGGTGTGGGGTGATCAGGGTGTCACCAGTACAGTACAGGGCCGTCATATGACTGGTGTGGGGTGATCAGGGTGTCACCAGTACAGTACAGAGCCATCATATGACTGGAGTGGGGTGATCAGGGTGTCACCAGTACAGCACCATCATGTGACTGGTGTGAGGTGATCAGGGTGTCACCAGTACAGTACAGTGCCATCATATGACTGGTGTGGGGTGATCGGGGTGTCACCAGTACAGTACAGAGCCATCATATGACTGGTGTGATGTGATCAGGGTGTCACCAGTACAGTGCCATCATATGACTGGTGTGAGGTGATCAGGGTGTCACCAGTACAGTACAGTGCCATCATATGACTGGTGTGGGGTGATCAGGGTGTCACCAGTACAGTACAGTGCCATCATATGACTGGTGTAAGGTGATCAGGGTATCACCAGTATAGTGCCATCATATGACTGGTGTGAGGTGATCAGAATGTCACCAGTAAAGTACAGAGCCATCATATGACTGGTGTGGGGTGATCAGGGTGTCACCAGTACAGTGCAGTGCCATCATATGACTGGTGTGAGGTGATCAGGGTGTCACCAGTACAGTACAGTGCCATCATATGACTGGAGTGGGGTGATCAGGGTGTCACCAGTACAGTACAGTGCCATCATATGACTGGTGTGAGGTGATCAGGGTGTCACCAGTACAGTACAGAGCCATCATATGACTGGAGTGGGGTGATCAGGGTGTCACCAGTACAGCACCATCATGTGACTGGTGTGAGGTGATCAGGGTGTCACCAGTACAGTACAGTGCCATCATATGACTGGTGTGGGGTGATCAGGGTGTCACCAGTACAGTACAGTGCCATCATATGACTGGTGTGAGGTGATCAGGGTGTCACCAGTACAGTACAGTGCCATCATATGACTGGTGTAAGGTGATCAGGGTATCACCAGTATAGTGCCATCATATGACTGGTGTGAGGTGATCAGAATGTCACCAGTACAGTACAGTGCCATCATATGACTGGTGTGAGGTGATCAGGGTGTCACCAGTACAGTACAGAGCCATCATATGACTGGAGTGGGGTGATCAGGGTGTCACCAGTACAGCACCATCATGTGACTGGTGTGAGGTGATCAGGGTGTCACCAGTACAGTACAGTGCCATCATATGACTGGTGTGGGGTGATCAGGGTGTCACCAGTACAGTACAGTGCCATCATATGACTGGTGTGAGGTGATCAGGGTGTCACCAGTACAGTACAGTGCCATCATATGACTGGTGTGGGGTGATCGGGGTGTCACCAGTACAGTACAGAGCCATCATATGACTGGTGTGATGTGATCAGGGTGTCACCAGTACAGTGCCATCATATGACTGGTGTGAGGTGATCAGGGTGTCACCAGTACAGTACAGTGCCATCATATGACTGGTGTGGGGTGATCAGGGTGTCACCAGTACAGTACAGTGCCATCATATGACTGGTGTAAGGTGATCAGGGTATCACCAGTATAGTGCCATCATATGACTGGTGTGAGGTGATCAGAATGTCACCAGTAAAGTACAGAGCCATCATATGACTGGTGTGGGGTGATCAGGGTGTCACCAGTACAGTGCAGTGCCATCATATGACTGGTGTGAGGTGATCAGGGTGTCACCAGTACAGTACAGTGCCATCATATGACTGGAGTGGGGTGATCAGGGTGTCACCAGTACAGTGCAGTGCCATCATATGACTGGTGTGAGGTGATCAGGGTGTCACCAGTACAGTACAGTGCCATCATATGACTGGAGTGGGGTGATCAGGGTGTCACCAGTACAGTACAGTGCCATCATATGACTGGTGTGAGGTGATCAGGGTGTCACCAGTACAGTACAGAGCCATCATATGACTGGAGTGGGGTGATCAGGGTGTCACCAGTACAGCACCATCATATGACTGGTGTGAGGTGATCAGGGTGTCACCAGTACAGTACAGTGCCATCATATGACTGGTGTGGGGTGATCAGGGTGTCACCAGTACAGTACAGTGCCATCATATGACTGGTGTAAGGTGATCAGGGTATCACCAGTATAGTGCCATCATATGACTGGTGTGAGGTGATCAGAATGTCACCAGTAAAGTACAGAGCCATCATATGACTGGTGTGGGGTGATCAGGGTGTCACCAGTACAGTGCAGTGCCATCATATGACTGGTGTGAGGTGATCAGGGTGTCACCAGTACAGTACAGTGCCATCATATGACTGGAGTGGGGTGATCAGGGTGTCACCAGTACAGTACAGTGCCATCATATGACTGGTGTGAGGTGATCAGGGTGTCACCAGTACAGTACAGTGCCATCATATGACTGGTGTGAGGTGATCGGGGTGTCACCAGTACAGTACAGAGCCATCATATGACTGGAGTGGGGTGATCAGGGTGTCACCAGTACAGCGCCATTATGTGACTGGTGTGAGGTGATCAGGGTGTCACCAGTACAGTACAGTGCCATCATATGACTGGTGTGAGTGATCAGGGTGTCACCAGTACAGTACAGTGCCATCATATGACTGGTGTGAGGTGATCAGGGTGTCACCAGTACAGTACAGAGCCATCATATGACTGGAGTGGGGTGATCAGGGTGTCACCAGTACAGCACCATCATGTGACTGGTGTGAGGTGATCAGGGTGTCACCAGTACAGTACAGTGCCATCATATGACTGGTGTGGGGTGATCAGGGTGTCACCAGTACAGTACAGTGCCATCATATGACTGGTGTGAGGTGATCAGGGTGTCACCAGTACAGTACAGTGCCATCATATGACTGGTGTGGGGTGATCGGGGTGTCACCAGTACAGTACAGAGCCATCATATGACTGGTGTGATGTGATCAGGGTGTCACCAGTACAGTACAGTGCCATCATATGACTGGTGTGGGTTGATCGGGGTGTCACCAGTACAGTACAGAGCCATCATATGACTGGAGTGGGGTGATCAGGGTGTCACCAGTACAGTACAGCGCCATCATATGACTGGTGTGAGGTGATCAGGGTGCCATCTTGCCGAAGCCTCCCATTGCTTTCTATTGGCAGCCATTTTGCCTTAGCCTTGTAGCATATAGTTCAGCCTCTGGTGACCTCCCTTCCTTTTCCTCTGGAGCAGCGATCGGTGTGGTAACACTGTGGGGCTCCTCAGACTGTCTCTTCCATATTTCTCTGTTTATCCCTCCTGGCTCAGTTTTTGTCCCTTTTTGGGGGGGTCTGTGTTCACAGTATATATAGCGATGGGCTGCGCGGTCCGCAGCGCTCTTAAAGGGCCAGTACTTTTTTATGTTTTTTTCCTGCAATCCATTCTCAGGACAGAAAATTCCCCCTAGCCTTGGTGGGGGACCCCAGTCTGCTGCGCCCCCCTGTTATACCTAATTTGGCCGCTGTTGGTGGCGACTTTAGTGTCCAAAATGGAGGTGCTGATGGCTGAACGAGCTGCTGGAAAAGGGCCTAGATTATCTTTCTCCTCTGATTCAGATGGTGATGTGGCTGGCGTGCCCTTTTCAGGGTCTCGCTTGTCCCTGGACCCGCTGGGGTCTGAGGCGGAGGTGGAGGAGGTAGATGATTCTCCCCCCGGGGTGGCCTGAAGAATGCTCAGCTATGGATGCGTTGATTTCTTCTGTAAAAGAAACACTGCATTTAGAGGATGAGCCCAATCCTCCGGGCATTGTGTCCTCCTTTGGTACACATAGGACCCGCAAGTCGGCGCAGGTTTTTCCCTGCCCCGCTGACTTTCATCACACAGTGAATGAACAATGGTGCACTTTCACGGTGCCTAAATGGTTTCAACTGCTCTACCCCTTTGTGCCTTCTACAGATTTGCGCTGGTGTGTGGCCCCCCAGGTGGATCACATGGTGGCCGTGTTGAACAAGGCTACTTTGGTTCCCACTGAGGATACCCTGGTTCTCTGGGATCCTACGGACAGGAGGTTGGAGGCTCTTGCCCGCCATGCCTACATGGTGGCGGGTTCCATGCTCAAACCTATTTTCTCTCCTTTCCAGGATGTCCCAACATGAGATGATAGGCTCCTCCCTACCGGAAACACAATCAATTAAGCACATTTAAAAGGCCCCACCTTCCCCTATAGCCCCAGTTTAGATTGTGTTTCTTCCTACCAAAAGAAATGCAGCACAAAGACTTACCTGCAGACTCGTAGGAGTCGAAAAGGTACCCTGTGAGCCAGGTTCGGCAGAAAGCCATGGGCTCCCCTGGCTGAAACTCTCTGGAGTGGAGGGGGGCACCCACCAGAACATTATACCCACCCACCAGAACATTATACCCACCCACCAGAACATTATACCCACCCACCAGAACATAAAATCTGGAACTCTTGAGCATTAGTGGTTGGAATACCCTGAGATCTTGTTGTAACCTGCAGTACTCTGTGCAATGGGTTAAAAAGAACCTGTTTAGACAGTCCTACAACTCACTTGTAAAGAGAAGGCTAGTTTTAGTTTTCTATGGGATTAGTAGAAAGGTCTGTTTATTATGATATTCATAGTAAATGCCTATCAGAATGCTTCCCTGCTGTCCTTACTGAGTTCTTTCCTGCTGTCCGGTCTGTGTGCTTCGGCTCGACTGTCAAAGGGGAAAGAAGGTATACCTCTTTTTACGGAGGACAGACAGAAGGACCTGTTCACCCAAAGCACGTTTAACGGGGGGACAAGTGTAGGCATTCCCCCACACACGTCAGTAAGCATGAGGCATACATTTAACCCCTTGATCACCAACAGTGTTAACCCCTTCCCTGCCAGTGTCATCTTTATAGTAGCAGTGCATATTTATAATCCAAAGGAGGGTGCAACAAATATAGATTGCATAAACTAATTTGCGACACTAGCATCGCTACAGAATAAATATCATAAATAATAAGAATTGGTCTAAAACATCATGGCTAGGAATGGTAATCAACGAACAATAAATAATATAAAACTATAAAATGTCCGTCAGTGGTCAAAAACTCCTGCTGATGTGTATATATAAGCTTTCGGCCAAAGTACAGTCCCAAGTACCCGTGCAACTAGTAACATGGAAGAGTGTGCGGCTAGTAGGAATGTCCGTGTACCACCACCAGCAAGCCGTGATCACCCATAAGATTGGAAACTCACCAAATCTCGGATAAAAACAGGCCTTAAAATGTCAACGCTGGCTCCTCCACCAAGACCATTTGCACCAACCGTCTGGCTCTTTAATATGAAGCTTTATCCTTATCGTTCAATTTGACATGTGAATGCAAGCATAAGGGGACACAGCGTAATTCTGCCAAATATTTATTGAAGCAAAAAACATCCGTTCCCCACAGCAAACATTTTTTTAATCCGTCATATATATATATATATATATATATATATATATATATATATATATATATATATATATATAGTATGTTTTTTAATCCGTCTATATAGTATGTTTTTTCTCTTACATCCTCCGACAGTCGCCGCCTCCTCTAAGTCATCACTATTGAGTATTGTCATCTGCTCCGCAGGAGTAGCTAGGCATATAGACTTAGTTAAAAGAAAAGGCATTTGCATGTATACACCCCTGGGGGCTGTCCCATCTGGTCAATACCCCCCTGCAGTGTCCACTCCCAACTCAGTTTTAATTTGCCTAGCATAGGAGTAGTTAGGCTTTCCCTGTGCTGGGGCTTCGGTCTCAGCCTATCTTCCTTTTTATTTGATTTTATTGAAAAAAATTTCAGTTTCTCTTACGTCCTCCGACAGTCGCCGCCTCTTCATATTCGTCACATATGGGGGTATTAGACTTTGCTCCGAAGGAGTAGCTAGGCAACAGAATATGTTAACATTAAAGCTTTTAACATATCCCACCCTCAAGGGGTGGTCCCCTCAGTCAATACCCTCCTACTTCCTGCAACCATATCTCAGTTTCAATGTCTAGCTTGTCAGGAGTGGCTGGCTCTCTCTGTGCTGGGGCTTTGTGCCCCAGACTCTTTCTTCTTTTTTGATTTTTTGTTTGAGTTTTCTCTCTACCTTTACTTAGCTGTTCTTTTTGTCAGCGTTAGTTCTTCGGATGAAGAGGATCATGCGGGCTGGGTCTCGGGCTGATCCCCCTGGTCGCAGGTCGTGGGTCAGTGGCTTCCCAGCCTGCCATCGAGCGTTCAGCCAGGTAACGCTCCTGGCACAGTGAACGACCCATCCCTGTTCGGTGCAGGGATGATTGGTGAGGTGGCTACCTCACTGGACGCTGTGCGGTTTCTTAACCCCCATTCTGTGCGTCTTGTATGCGACTCTCCCTGCCTCATGTGCAGCGGCTTGTTCGCCTGTGCGGGTCCCCCACGCCATTGTGAGGTAAGTGTATCTATGTGGGGACCTGTCTGTCTGGGGGGGTGTCAGTCTGGGACTGTGTAACCTGCCTCTGTTCACACTGTTTGTCTCCCTATCACTCGGCTGCATGCTGTGGGCTGCAAGGGGGGGGGGAGCTGTGTGACACTGTGTGTGTCAGCCTTGTCAGTGTGAGAAGCTGTGTGCTGTGGGGCATGTTTTGGGCATGTTTGGGCACTATACAGCGATCGCTGCGGCGATCTGACATGTTTTTTTATACATGGATGACATGTGTGCTTTACTGTACTGTGGAGCGGCGGTTTCGGCGCCAAACGGCGCCATTTTGCCTACACTCGCTCCGGCCGCATGTTCTACATGCATGGCGGCCATTTTCTTGTAGCCTCCCATTGGCTTTCATAGAGCGCCCTGGCAGCATCACTTCCTCTTCTCCAGGAACACCGATCGAGGCAGAAGCAGCGGCGAGGGTCTCCTCAGGTTATATCCTTCTTATCCATTGCCTGTGTCAGTTTTATTGTCCCTGTGGGGGTCTCATTGTGCTTGTGTGTGGTGCGGTGGGCTGCGCTCGCCGCGCTTGTTAAAGGGGCAGTTAACCCTTTATTATCCGGCATTTGTAATAGGGGCAATGGATTCTCAGGAGGGCAAATTTCCTACCGCCTTGGTGGAAAGCCAGGGGACCGCTGTTTCCCCCCCAGGGGGGGATTTAGCCACTTTTGTGGCTGGCCTTGCTGCTCAGGTGCAGATGCTGGTGGCTGCTCAATCTACTAAAAGACCCAGAGTTTCTCTTTCCTCTGATTCTGAGGGTGAAGGTGATGGGGCTGTTATGGCGGGGGCCTCCTTATCGGGGTCCCGCTCCTCCCTGGATCTAGTGGGGTCTGAGGTGGAGGCTGAAGTTGAAGGGGTTGATAATTCTCCCCCTGGCTCGCCTAAAGAGCTTGCAATCATGGATGAATTGATTGCTTCCATAAAACAAACGCTGCGTTTGCAGGATGAAGTGTGTCCCCCCGCTGCCTTGGCGGCTTATGGGACGCAGAGAAAACGCAGGACGCCGCAGGTTTTTCCCTGCAATGATGATTTTCAGCGCGCTGTTAAGGAACAATGGCGCAATCTGCGCAAACCTTTTGCTGTACCAAGTAGGTTCAGGCTGCGTTATCCTTTCTCGCCTTCCACTGATGAAAGGTGGTGTGTGCCACCCCCAGTGGATCACGCAATTGCGGTTTTAAACAAATCCACTGCGATTCCTGCAGAGGATTCCCCTGTGTTCCGTGATGCCACGGATAGGAGATTGGAGTCTCTTGCCCGTCATACTTATTCTGTTACGGGTTTTATGCTTAAGGCTCTGTTTGCCTCTCTCATGGCGGCCCAGGCGGTCGCAAGTTGGACGCAGATGCTTAGGCGCGTCCTAGTGGCCGATTCGGCCTCGCCAGCGACCCTGGATATGGTGGATCAAATCCACCAGGGTGTCATGTATCTGTGTGATGCGGACTTGGACCTAGTCCCGTTGGCTGCACGTGTGCACAGTGTGGCGGTGTTGTCTCGCCGCCTGGTTTGGTTGAAATGTTGGTCGGTGGACCAATCTTCACGTAAGACCTTAGCCAATCTGCCTTATGATGGGTCTCGCCTTTTTGGGGAGTCCTTGGATGTGTTGATTAAGGGGATCACCGGAGGTAAGGGCACTCTCTTGCCCCATTTCCCCAAGGCTAAGGGGGCTTCTGGGAAGAAGCATGCTAATTTTCGGCCCCCTCAGGGGTCCTTTCGTGCCTTTCGGTCGCACTACAAGGGCAAACCGTTCATAGGTCAAGGCTCTCAGAAGAAGCCCTGGTCTGGTAAACAGAAGTCCGGTCAATCCGGATCCGCAGCCCATAACAGTGCGGCCTGAAGGGGCGCCCTCACCCAGTTTTGGGGTGGGGGGATGCCTGCTCGGTTTTCTTCAGCCCTGGTTGGCCCGCGTGCGGGACAGATGGGTTCAGGAGATCGTTCGATCTGGTTACAAGATCGAGTTTCTCTCTCGGCCGGAGAGCAGATTTTTTCTCTCAAATCTTCAACTGTCTCCAGAGCATTTACGGGACCTGCACCTGGCGGTGAGGGACCTGAGGGCTCAGGGAGTGGTAGTTCCGGTGCCTCATCGGGACAGATTTCGGGGGTTTTATTCCAATCTGTTCACCGTGCCCAGGAAGGAGGGCAAGGTTCGTCCAATTCTGGACTTGAAGGCTCTGAACCGCTCTGTGCGGGTTCGCAAGTTCCGCATGGAATCCCTGCGGTCGGTGGTGGCTGCCCTGGTTCCGGGGAAATTCATGGCCTCCATCGATTTGAAGGATGCGTATCTTCACATCCCCATTTTCGAGGGTCACCAGAGGTACCTTCGATTTGCCATTGCGGAGGATCACTACCAGTTCATGGCGTTGCCTTTTGGCCTCGCCTCGGCTCCGCGGGTCTTCACCAAGGTGCTTGCACCGGTTCTGGCATTATTGAGGGCCCAGGGCATTTCTGTCCTGGGGTATCTGGACGACATTCTGGTTCGGTCTGCGACCAGCCAGGGTCTGGAGATGGACCTGTCTGTCACGATGCAAACTCTGCAGGAGTTTGGTTGGACGATAAATTTTCCAAAGTCGACACTGAGTCCGTCGGTTCGCCTTCCCTACCTGGGAATGATTCTGGACTCGGTGCAGGCGAAGATCTTCCTGCAGGAAGACAAACTCAGAACTCTTCAGGAGGAAGTCAGGTCCCTCAGGGACGTTCCGCACTCGTCTCTGCGGACGTGCATGAGATGTCTGGGATTGATGGTCTCGGCCTTCGAGGCGATTCCCTTCGCCCAGTTTCACACGCGGGGTCTCCAAGCGGAGATCCTGTCCATGTGGGACGGGCGACCTCAATCTCTGGATCTTCAAATCTCGTTGAGTCATCGCACCAGAAGAGACCTTCTGTGGTGGCTCCAGTCCCCGATGGTGTCCGGGGGCAAGTCGTTTCGTCCTATCTCATGGACGGTGATCACCACGGATGCCAGCCTGTCGGGCTGGGGTGGTGTTCTGGGTGTTCTGTCCGCCCAGGGGACTTGGTCGGAGGGGGAGTCCTCCCTTCCGATCAACATTCTGGAATTGCGTGCGATAAATCTCTGTCTTCATCGCTGGACGGACCGGCTGCAGGGCTGCCCGGTTCGGGTGCAGACGGACAATGCCACGGCGGTGGCCTACATCAACCACCAAGGGGGCACCAGGAGTGCCCGAGCGGCTCGAGAAGTGGCCGACATTCTGTCTTGGGCTGAGACTCATGTCCCGGCAATAACGGCGGTTCACATTCCGGGGGTGGAGAACTGGCAGGCGGACTATCTGAGTCGCCAGACCCTGGATCAGGGGGAATGGTCTCTCCACCCGGCTGTCTTCCAGATGTTGTGCGCGAAGTGGGGTCTTCCAGATGTGGACCTGTTCGCGTCTCGTCTCAACAACAAGGTGAGAAGGTTCGTGGCAAGGACGCGCGACCCTCAGGCAGACGCGTCGGACGCGTTAGTGGCCCCGTGGCATCAGTACAGGCTGATGTACGCGTTTCCACCGATTCAGTTGCTGTCCAGGTTCCTTCGCAGGTTACACTTGGAAGGCAGCACGGTGATTCTTGTGGCACCGGACTGGCCTCGCCGGTCCTGGTACGCAGACCTCGTGAATCTGGCGGTCGACGCCCCATGGCGTCTGCCTCTTCGAGACGATCTCCTGTCTCAAGGACCGATATACCATCCTGCTTTACAGTCGCTGGCTTTGACGGCCTGGCTGTTGAGACCGAGGTCCTGAAGGAGAAGGGTCTCTCCACAGAGGTCGTTCATACCTTGATCAACGCGAGGAAGTCTTCCTCAGGGGAGGTTTATTACCGTACTTGGAAGGCCTATTTGGGGGTTTTCACCCCGCACGTACTCGGTTTCCCGAGTGCTGTCCTTCCTTCAAATGGGTGTCGATCAGCGTTTGGCGCTGGCTACGATAAAGGGTCAGGTGTCTGCGCTGGCCGTTCTGTTTCAACGTCCCGTGGTTTCCAACTCCTTGGTTGGCACTTTTGTTCAGGGAGTGCGGCATCTGGTACCTCCTAGGAGGGATCCTCTGCCCCCTTGGGACTTGAATCTCGTTCTATCTGTGTTACAACGTGCTCCTTTTGAACAGATCAGGGAGATCTCATTGTCTATGTTGTCCAAAAAGGTCGCCTTTTTGGTTGCGATCACTTCGGCTCGCAGAGTGTCGGAGCTGGTGGCTTTGTCCTGCAAGTCTCCGTATCTGGTTGTTCATTTGGATAAGGTGGTCTTACGACCTAATCCTTCTTTTCTTCCGAAGCGAGTTTCGGAATTCCATCTTAATGAGGATATTGTCTTGCCTTCGCTGTGCGCGAAGCCTAAACATCCAAAGGAGGTGAGATTGCATTCTTTGGATGTTGTTCGGGCGATAAGGGTTTACCTTAAATCGACTGAGTCTTTTCGAAAAACGGACTCCTTGTTTGTTCTTCCAGATGGTCCTCGGAAGGGCATGGCGGCGTCGGCCTCTACCATCGCCAAATGGATCAGGCAGACCATTGAACAGGCCTATGCTTTGCAGGGGAAGGTTCCCCCTGTGCCTGTGAAGGCGCACTCTTCTAGATCTTTGAGTACGTCTTGGGCCTGTCGTCATGGGGCTTCTGTAGCCCAGGTGTGTAAGGCGGCGACCTGGTCGACCGTGCATACTTTCACAAAATTCTACAAAGTAGATGTTCAGGCATCGGCGGATGCTTCCTTTGGCCGCAAGGTTCTTAGTGCGGCAATTCCCTAGGGTCCCTTGTTGGGGACCTCTGGCTGTTGGGATAAGTTTTTTATCCCCTGGTTATTTGTCTTTTCCTGGGTTGTTACTCCTGTTGAGCACTTGTTTTTCCTGTAGCCCAGCTGGTTTCCTTCCTTTGGTAAGGTTCCTTTCTTTGATGCGGAGACTGCGTTGCCTTTCGGCGCAGATGCGTTTCCCACCCCTCATGTTTGCACTGCTTTGGGACGTCCCCATATGTGACGAATATGAAGAGGCGGCGACTGTCGGAGGACGTAAGAGAAAACGGAATTTTTGTAAAATCTTACCTGTAAAATTCCTTTCTCTGAGTCCTCCGACAGTCGCCGCCCCCGCCCCTCTTTTGGGGTTTGGTTGTATACTCTACTGCTATTCCACTGAAACTGAGATATGGTTGCAGGAAGTAGGAGGGTATTGACTGAGGGGACCACCCCTTGAGGGTGGGATATGTTAAAAGCTTTAATGTTAACATATTCTGTTGCCTAGCTACTCCTTCGGAGCAAAGTCTAATACCCCCATATGTATACCCCCAAATGGAATTTTACAGGTAAGATTTTACAAAAATTCTGTTTTTTTTTTCTTTCTTTACTAGCTGTTTATTTGATCAGCTTTAGTTTTTAGTCGACTCTTCGGACGAAGATGGTCATGCGGTGCTGGGATTTGGACTGGCCGCCCTGGTTCATCAGGGCACAGAGGGTCAGATGGACCCCCAGCCCGCCATCGAGCGTTCAGCTATGGTTCGCCCTGGCATTATGAACGACCCATCCCTGTTCGCTGCAGGGATGCAGCTGTGAGGTGGCTACCTCACCGGACGCATCTGCGGCTCAGCAGTGCAATGTCCCTAGCAAACGGCACTCCCTGTCAGGTGAGGACAGCGGCTTTCCGTTCTGTGAGGCTCCCCACGCCATCGGGTACAGGTAAGTGCTTCTGTGTGGGGCCTCTGTGTGGGGTGGCAGTCCTGGTTGCTGTGTGTCCCCCATAACTGTCTGTGCCTTGTGTGACCCCCGGCTGCGATCCCTGCGGGGTTCGTTTGTACAGGCGCTGCGGCGCTGTGTGTGTGTGAGGGGTCCCCTTCCCTGGGTCATTTCGGTGTTTGGGGGTGCAGACTGTGTAAGGACCGCGGCGGGGTGTCACCGCGCTGTCCGCCATTTTTTACACTGGGCAAGCATGTGAGTTCCTCTATGGGCGCATCTACATGCTGAATTGGCGCCAATCGCCGCCATTTTTGCGGGGACCGATCGGTCGGTCCGGCCGCATGTCGGTGGCCATTTTGGTGGAGCCTCCCATACCTTTCTATGGGGCAGCCATTTTCCCTGGGTCATGCAGCTGCATAGTTCAGCCTACTTTCACAGCACTTCCTCTTTCCTCTGAAGCAGGACAGCGGTGGCAACGCTCTGCGGGGGCTCTGCAGGTTATTGCTCTCAATATATCTCTGTACTGTCGCTTCTGGCTCAGTTTTGTCTCCTTGCTGTTGGGGGTCTCTTTTCTATCTTGATAGCTGGAGCGGTGGGCTGCGCAATCGCAGCGCTTTTAAAGGGACAGCACCTGATTCTTGCACTGCCCTGATTTTTCTCACCTGAGCATGGATTCTCAGGATAGCAAATTTCCACCAGCCCTGGTGGGGGCCCCCAGTTCTCTGGTGCCCCCTCTGAGACCTGATTTGGCCGCGGTAGTGGCGACTTTGGTGTCAAACATGGAAATGTTGATGGCTGAACGTGCTGCTCGTAAGAGGCCCAGATTGTCCCTTTCCTCTGATTCAGATGGTGATATGGCTGCTGCGAGCATGCCCTTTTCAGGGTCCCGCTCATCTGTGGACCTGCAGGGGTCTGAGGGGGAGGCGGAGGTAGAGGGGGTTGATACCTCCTCTCCGGGGTCGCCCGAGGAACGGGCGACCATGGATGAATTAATTATTTCTGTGAAGGACACCTTACATTTGGAGGATGAGCCCAGCCCTCCGGGCATTGTCCTCTTTTGGGATGCACAGGACCCACAAGTCAGCACAGGTTTTTCCCTGCCCCGCTGAATTTTGTTATACTGTTAATGAAGTGTGGCGCACTTTGAAGCGTCCGTTCGTGGTGCCTAGTCGGTTCAAATTGCTTTATCCCTTTGCACCGGCTACGGTATCATGCTGGTGTGTGCCGCCGCAGGTGGATCACACGGTCGCAGTGCTGAATAAGGCTACCCTGGTTCCTACGGAGGATTCCCCGGTTTTCCGGGATCCTACGGCCCGGCGTTTGGAGTCTTTGGCCCGCCATTCCTATACGGTGGCGGGCTCTCTGCTCAAACCGATTTTCGCATCCGTATTAGTGGCGCAGGCGGTTGCTGACTGGTCTAAGGTGCTTAGGAGCAACCTAGTGACTGATGGTGTCCCGCCTGCCCGGCTGGATATGGTGGACCAGATCCACCAGGGAATCATGTATCTGTGTGATGCGGCCTTGAATGAGGCCCCTCTAGTAGCACGCCTCTCTAGTGTTGCGGTGCTTAATCGACGCCTGATATGGCTCAAGAGCTGGTCGGCTGACCAGTCCTCGCGGAAAACGGTGGCGGATTTTCCTTATGCTGGCTCTCGCCTTTTTGGCGAGGCGTTGGATACCCTGGTAAAAGGCATCACGGGGGGCAAGAGTACTATGCTGCCCCAGAACCCGAAGCACAAGCCCTTCCGGGGCAAGAGGAGTTCTGCACCTAGATCCAGTCAGGGTTCCTTTCGTGTCTTTCGGAACCAGTCCAAGGGCAAGCCCTTTAAGTCCCAGGGAGGACAGAAGAAGCCCTGGGCGGGTAAGCAGAAGTCAGGCAATACCGCTACGACGGGCCAGTCCACTTCTGCCTGAAGGCGCGCCCTCACCCGTCTCTGGGGTGGGGGGGCGTTTGCGCGGTTTCCTTCAACCTTGGCTGCTCCAGATTTCGGACAGGTGGGTTCAGGAAATCGTTCGGTCGGGATACAAGATCGAGTTTCTTTCCCGGCCAGCGGACAGATTCTTCCCCTCGAATCTTCATTTGCCTCTGGGGCGTCTGCAGGACTTGCACCGTGCGGTCCAGGACCTCCTTGCTCAGGGGGTGATCGTCCCGGTGCCTCACCGGGACAGGTTTCAGAGTTTTTATTCCAATCTGTTCACTGTGCCCAGAAAGGAGGGCAAGGTGCGTCCTATCCTGGACCTGAAAGCTCTGAACCGCTTTGTGCGTGTTCGAAAATTCAGTATGGAGTCTCTCCGATCGGTGGTGGCTTCTCTGAGCCCAGGAGAGTTCCTGGCTTCAATAGACCTCAAGGATGCGTACCTGCATGTCCCCATCATCGAGGGTCATCAGCGGTACCTTCGGTTTGCCGTCGCGGGAGACCATTACCAGTTTGTGGCGTTACCTTTCGGTCTCGCTTCAGCTCCCAGGGTCTTTACCAAGGTTCTGGCGCCGGTTCTGGGCCTACTGAGGGCTCAGTTCATTGCGATCCTGGGGTATCTGGACGACCTCCTCGTCAGATCGAGTGTCAGTCAGGACCTGGTGCGCGATCTGTCATCACGATCCGGATGCTTCAGGAGTTCGGATGGACCATCAACGTTCAGAAGTCATCGTTGTCCCCTTCGGTTCGTCTTCCCTACCTGGGAATGATTTTGGACTCTGCTCAGGCGAAGGTGTTTTAAGGACAAGCTCCGAGCATTGCGGGACGAGATCGGGTCCCTCAGGGACATTCCAGCATCGTCACTCAGGACCTGTATGCGAGTCCTGGGGTTAATGGTATCAACTTTCGAGGCGATACCCTTTGCTTAGTTCCACACGCGGGCTCTCCAAGCGGAGGTCCTGGCCAACTGGGATGGACAGGCTCAGTCCCTGGATCTGCAGGTCTCCTTGAGTTGTCAGACAAGATTGGCCCTTCTGTGGTGGCTCCAGTTCCCGTCGGTGACGGGGGCAAGTCGTTTAGTCCCTTGGTTTGGACGGTGATCACCACGGATGCCAGCCTGTTGGGCTGGGGTGGGGTCCTGGGCACCCTGTCTGCCCAGGGCACTTGGTCGGAGTAGGAGTCCTCCCTTTCCGATCAACGTCCTGGAATTGCGAGCGATCAAGCTCTGCCTTCTACAGTGGTCGGACCGTCTATGGGGTTGTCCTGTCCGGGTACAGACGGACAATGCTACCTCGGTGGCTTACATCAACCACCAAGGGGGCTCCAGGAGTGCTCGGGCGGCCCGGGAGGTGTCCGACATTCTGTCTTGGGCCGAGATTCATGTCCCGGCAATCTCAGCAGTTCACATTCCGGGTGTGGAAAATTGGCAGGTGGACTACCTGAGTCGCCAGGCCCTGGACCAGGGGGAATGGTCCTTACACCCGGAGGTCTTCCAAATGCTGTGTGCGAAGTGGGGATCCCCGGACGTGGATCTGTTCGCGTCTCGGCTAAATCGAAAGGTGCAAAGGTTCGTGGCAAGAACGCGCGATCCGTTGGCGGACGCCTCGGATGTGTTGGTGGCCCCTTGGCATCAGTATCGGCTGATGTATGCCTTTCCTCCGATTCAGTTGCTGTCCAGGTTCCTCCGCAGGCTAGCCTCGGAGCCGCACCTGGTCATTCTGATAGCGCCGGACTGGTACGACGACGTGGTTCACCTGGCAGTGGCGCCTCCGTGGCGACTGCCCATGCGGGAAGATCTTCTGTCTCAAGGACCGATCTTCCATCCTGCTTTACAGTCGCTGGCTTTAACGGCCTGGCTGCTGAGACCCAGATCCTGAAGGACAAGGGTCTCTCTCCTGAGGTTATCCCTACGCTGATCAAGGCTAGGAAATCCTCTTCTGGTAAGATCTATTACCGTACTTGGAAGGCTTATTTCGCCTGGTGTGAGTCCAGGGGGTTTTCCCCTCGCTCGTACTCGTTGTCAAGAGTTTTGGCTTTCCTCCAGTCTGGAGTGGATCAGCGATTGGCACTGGCCACAATCAAGGGTCAGGTGTCTGCCCTGGCTATTCTTTTCCAACGCCCGGTGGCGTCTAATTCTTTGGTCCGCACCTTCATTCAAGGTGTGCGACACTTGGCTCCTCCCAGGAAGGAGCCTTTACCTCCATGGGACTTGAACTTGGTTCTGTCCGTGCTACAGCGTGCTCCCTTTGAAAATATCAGGGAGATCTCTTTGCCTCTGCTGTCAAAGAAGGTCGCTTTTTTGGTGGCGATCACTTCGGCTCGCAGGGTGTCGGAGCTGGCGGCGTTGTCTTGCCGCTCCCCTTACTTGGTGATCCATAGGGATAAGGTGGTGTTGAGGACACTTCCGTCCTTTCTTCCCAAGGTGGTCACTGAATTTCACCTTAATGAGGAAATTGTTCTGCCTTCGCTTTGCACGAAGCCTAAGCATCCGAAGGAGATTGCTTTGCATTCTTTGGATGTTGTTCGGGCGATCAGGGTTTACCTGTCGTCTACTGAATCCTTTCGTAAAATGGATTCCCTGTTTGTTCTTCCTGAGGGATCTCGGAGGGCATGGCTGCGTCCGCAGCAACTATTGCCGAATGGATCAGACAGACCATTGAGCAGGCTTATGCTTTGAAGGAACGGGTTCCACCCTTCCCTGTTAAGGCGCACTCTACTAGATCTGCGAGTGCGTCCTGGGCTTGTTGGCACAGGGCCTCGGTGGCCCAGGTGTGCAAGGCTGCGACTTGGTCGTCGGTGTACACTTTTTCCAAGTTCTACAAAGTAGTGTAAAATTCCTTTCTCTGAGCCCCCGCCTCTCTATGGGGTTCTTGTTCTTACTGCTATGCTACCAAACTGAGTTGGGAGTGGACACTGCAGGGGGGTATTGACCAGATGGGACAGCCCCCAGGGGTGTATACATGCAAATGCCTTTTGTTTTAACTAAGTCTATATGCCTAGCTACTCCTGCGGAGCAGATGACAATACCCAATAGTGATGACTTAGAGGAGGCGGCGACTGTCGGAGGACTCAGAGAAAGGCATTTTACAGGTAAGATTTTACAAAAATTCAGTTTTTTTTAATCTATATATGTAGTATGTTTTTTTTTTTAATCCATATATATAGTATGTGTTTTTAATCCATATATATAGTATTGTTTTTTAATATATATATATATATATATAGTATGATTTTTTTTAAATCCATATATATATATATATATAGTATGTTTTTTTAATCTTTATATGTAGTATGTTTTTTTTTAATCCATATATATAGTATGTGTTTTTAATCCATATATATAGTATTGTTTTTTAATATATATATATATATATATATATATATATAGTATGTTTTTTTTTTTCAAATCCATAGTATGTTATTGCACGGCGCAATACAACAGTACGCAACGGGTGTATCTCACTGTAACATATGTGGACAGGGCCGCAATTAACTTTTGTCCCCTAAATAGTTTTTTTTTTATTGCACGGCGCAATACAACAGTTGTATTGCCTTTCCTCAGATTCAGTTGTTATCCAGGTTCCTTCGCTGCCCTGTGGCGTCTCATTCCTTAATTCGCACCTTCATTCAAGGTGTGCGACATTTGGCCCCTCCCCGGAGGGAGCCTTTACCTCCATGGGACTTGAACTTGGTTCTGTCTGCGTTAGTGTTCTCCCTTTGAACACATCCTGAAGATATCGTTGACTCTGCTGTCTAAGAAGGTTGCCTTTTTAGTGGCGATCACTTCGGCTCGCAGGGTGTCGGAGTTGGCGGCGTTGTCTTGCCGCTCTCCTTACCTGGTGGTTCATAAAGATAAGGTGGTCTTGCGACCTAACTCGTCATTTCTCCCTAAGGTGGTGTCTGACTTCCACCTTAATGAGGACATTGTTTTGCCTTCGCTCTGTGCGAAGCCCAAGCATCCTAAGGAGGGCGCGTTGCATTCCTTGGATGTTGTCAGGGCGATTAGGGTTTGCCTGTCGTCCACTGAATCCTTTCGGAAATCGGATTGCCTTTTTTTGTCCTTCGTGAGGGACCTCGAAAGGGCATGGCTGCATCTGCGGTGGCCATTGCCAAATGGATCAGACAGACGATTGTCCAGGCTTATGCTTTGAAGGAATGGGTTCCACCCTTCCCTGTTAAGGCGCACTCTACCAGATCAATGAGTACGTCCTGGGCCTACCAGCATATCAGGTCTCGGTGACCCAGGTGTGCAAGGCTGCGACTTGGTCGTCGGTGCACACCTTTTTTTCCAAATTCCATAAGGTTGTGGTTCTGGCACCCACCAGAATATTATACCCACCCACCAGAATATTATACCCACCCACCAGAATATTATACCCACCCACCAGAACATTATACCCACCCACCAGAACATTATACCCACCCACCAAAACATTATACCCACCCACCAGAACTTTATAACCATACACCCGAACCTTATACCGACCCACCAGAACATCATAACATTAGAATATTTCATATTTATGCGTATGATGCCCATTGTCCGGAATATTTTATGTTTATGCATTTGATACCCATTGTTAGGAATATTTCATGTTTATGCGTTTGATGCCCATCATTTTAAATTTCTTGATGCCCATCATTTTAAATTTCTGGATGGCGTTATCAATAATTGGCATTGCTGGACAGCGTTATCAACAATTTACGTTGCTGGACGGCGTTATCAAAAAATTAAATCGCTGGATGGCGTTATCAATAATTTACATCGCTGGACGACCTTATCAGCAATTTCCATCTCTAGACGGCGTTTTCAATAAATTGCATTCCTGGATGGCGTTATCAAGAATTTACATTGCTGGAGGGAATTATCAATAATTTACATTGCTGGACGACGTTATCAACAATTGGCTTCGCTGGACAGCATTATCAACAATCTTGGGTTCCCAAGCTTCTTCCTGGAGGGCTTGGTATGGCAATCTTGGGACAGATCTATTTCCCAGGATTTCTCCAAATGCCAAGCCGACCTCCTCTAGGCGAGGACCAACCACTTTTGCTGGATTGTCGCCATTCAAGTGACCAGAGCCTGTGAACATGGAAAGAAAACCAGGTGACGATGGAATTCCTGTCAGTGGATATTTAAGGTAAGCCTATCATAATGTGCTAGTATGCGATTTTGCCGCTCCTCTCCCTCAGTGTTCCATTATAGGGGGTTGATCAGAAAGGTTGCTGCGGATATACGAGGTAACTGAGTATGGGTGGGTGGGAATACACTGCCATCTTGTTGTAACCTGCAGTACTCTGTGCAATGGGTTAAAAAGAACCTGTTTAGACAGTCCTACAACTCACTTGTAAAGAGAAGGCTAGTTTTAGTTTTCTATGGGATTAGTAGAGAGGCCTGTTTACTATGACATTCATAGTAAATGCCTATCAAAATGCTTCCCTGCTGTCCTTGCTGAGTTCTTTCCTGCTGTCCCGTCTGTGTGCTTCAGCTCAACTGTCAAAGGCGAAAGAAGGTATACCTCTTTTTACACATGACAGACAGAAGGACCTGTTCGCCCAAAGCACGTTTAACGGGGGGGGGGGGACAAGTGCAGGCGTTAGGAAATGCTCAAGTTCCCAAGCTTCTTCCTGGCCGGCTTGGTATGGCAATCTTGGAACAGATCTAATTCCCAGATCTAATTTCTCCAAATGCCAAGCCGACCTCCTGGAAGTGAGGATCAACCACTTTTTTTTAATCCATATATATAGTATGTGTTTTTAATCCATATATATAGTATGTGTTTTTAATCCATACATATAGTATTCTTTTTTTAATCCATATATATAGTATGTTTTTTTTAATCCATATATATAGTATGTTTTTTTTAATCTATATATGTAGTATATTAATAAAGGAGTGAAAAAATTGCCCTAGCGCCACACTTGCAATGAAACCACTCACCCTGCGCTCAACTCAAGACAAACTTAAAGGGATAGTACAACACAAATAAACCTAAACGGTCTCAGCAGCTGTTATAATAAAAATAAATTTCCAAATCAAGGTGTAATAGATAGTCCAAATGATGAGAAACGATCCACCACACTAACAGCGCTAGTTGTTGTGGTGGATCGTTATATATATAGTATGTGTTTTTAATCCGTATATGTAGTATGTTTTTTAAATCCATATATATATATAGTATGTTTTTTTAATCCATACATATATATAGTATGTTTTTTTTAATCCATATATATAGTATGTTTTTTTTAAATCCATATATATATAGTATGTTTTTTTAATCCACGTATATAGTATATTTAATCAATATATATATATATATATATATATATATATATATATATATGTGTATATATATATATATATATATATATATATATATATATATATATATATATATATATATGTGTATGTATATATATATATATATATATATGTGTATGTATATATATATATATATATATATATATATGTGTATGTATATATATATATATATATATATATATATATATATATATATATATATATATATAGTATGTTTTTTAATCCCTCTATATATAGTATGTTTGTTTTTTTAAATCCATCTATATATAGTATGTTTGTTAATCCATATATATAGTATGTTTTTTAAACCATATATATAGTTTGTTTTTTTATCCATATATATAGTTTTTTTTAATCCATATATATATATACAGTATGTCTTTTAATCCATCTATATTTTTTATATATATATATATATATATATATATATATATATATATATATATATATATATAATATATATTAGTATGTTTTTTTTTAAATCCATATTTATAGTATGTTTTTTTAATGTATAGATATATAGTATGTTTGTTTTTAATCCATATATATAGTATGTTTGTTTTTTAATCCATCTATATACAGTATGTTTTTTAATCCATCTATATTTTTTATATATATATATATATATATATATATATATATATATATATATAAAATTGAAGTATGTTTTTTTTTTAAATCCATATTTATAGTATGTTTTTTTAATGCATATATATATATATATATATATATATATATATATATATATATATATATATATATATATATATATATATATGCATGTTTTTTAATCCATATATATATTATTTTTATTAAAATATAGATATAGATATATAATATGCTTTAATCCATATATAGTATGTTTGTTTTTTAATCCATATATAGTATGTTTGTTTTTTAATCCATATATATAGTATGTTTTTTAATCCATATATATTTAGTATGTTTTTTAATCCATATATATAGTATGTTTGTTTTTTTAATCCATCTATATATAGTATGTTTTTTAATACATCTATATACAGAACACCAGAATATTATCACCACCCACCAGAACATCATACCACCCACCAGAACATTCTACCCACCCACCCACCAGAACATCCCCACACACCAAATTATTATACCCATCCACCAGAGCATACCCACTCACCAGTACATTATATCACTCTCCAGAACATTATACTCACCCACCAGAATACCAACCCACCAAAAAATTATACCCACCCACCAGAACATTATACCACTTACGAGAACATTATACCCACTCACCAGAACATTATACCCACCCACCAGAACATTATATCACCCACCAGAACATTATACCCAGCCACCAAATCATTATACCACCTAGCAGAACATTATACCACCCACCAGAAAATTATAACCATGCACAAAAACCTTATACCGACCCACTAGAACCTTATACCGACCCACCAGAACATTAAAGCATTAGAATATTTAATGTTTATGCGTTTGATGCCCATTGTTAGGAATATTTCATGTTTATGCGTTTGATGCCCATTGTTAGGAATATTTCATGTTTATGCGTTTGATGCCCATCATTTTAAATTCCTGGATGGCGTTATCTATAATTGGCATCGCTGGTCGGCGTTATCAACATTTTACATCGCTGGACCGCGTTATCAACAATTTACATCGCTGGACCGCGCTATCAACAATTTACATCGCTGGACGGCGTTATCAGCAATTTACATCACTATAGGGGCGTTATCAATAATTTACATCGCTATAGGGCGTTATCAATAATTTACATTGCTGGACGGCGTTATCAATAATTGACATCGCTGGGCGGCGTTTTCAACAATTTACATCGCTGGACGACGTTATCAATAATTTACATCGCTGGACAGCGTTATAAGCTATTGGAATCGTGTCCAGAATATTTTATGTTTATGCGTTTGATGAGCATTGCCAGTGTCGTGGCATACCTATCTCGCATTCTCTGGATACCTTATTGGCCTATACGGGATACCTTTTTCTACTCTGAAGAATGCCTTGTTGGCATTCTAGAAATGCTTGACTTAAACAAACTGTATGAGTTAATTAATCTCATTTCTCTTTTCCTTACACATGTCATTGAGCTCGCATAAAGCTAAAAATATATATATCAGCTGAAGCTACCCGCAACTACCTGTCATAAGGGGAACTTTGTCTGGACTGTCTGGACAACTTGACCACCAGAAGCTAACAATATCATCTAAAAGCCCCTTCGGAATCTTCTGATGAGCGTCACCGAAGGAAATTCCCTCTATGACAAATAATCACAAATATTAATAATCACAATGCTTGCTATAATTAATTGTTAACCTTAATTGGACAAAAGATGTTAATAACAACACATTTTCTGTACGTCAGATTGTAATGACAAACCCATATTTGAGTATATATAAACTCCAGAAATGCTGTAATAAATCAGGTCATTTTTGATTCAGCCATCTTGAGTCTTATTCTGATCTCATTATATATATATATATATATATATATATATATATATATATATTATCTGATTTGGTATCACTGACTAACAGGTAACAGGTATTTTGTACCTGAGTAAATTCCACGACACCAGGAATGGGCCAGTTTTTTTATTTTAGTTGTGTGTTGGACCCTGTTATATGGAGGTTGAAGGTTTGTACTTTTATTAGGCTTGTGTTGGACTAGCGATGAGGGAGGTTGGAGGCCAGTATTTTTCTTATTTTAGGTGTGTGTTGGACCCTCTATAAGGGGGTTGAAGGTTTGTACTTAGGCATGTGTTGGACTGGATACAAGGGGGGTTAGAGGGCAGTATTTTTTTCTATTAGGTGTGTATTGGATCCTCTATCTATATGTAAGTTGAAGGTTTGTACTTTTATTAGGCGTGTGTTGGACTGGCTATAGGGGAGGTTGGAGGCCAGTATTTTTTTTTTTAGGTGTGTGTTTGACCCTCTATATGGAGGTTGAAGGTTTGTACTTCATTAGGCATGTGTTGGACTGGCTATAGGGGAGGTTGGAGGCCAGAATTTTTTTATTTTTTTAAGGTGTGTTCGACACTCTATATGGAGGTTGAAGGTTTATATTTTTCTTAGGCGTGTGTTGGACTGGCTATAGGGGAGGTTGGAGGCCAGTAATTTTTTATTTTCTTTAGGTGTGTGTTCGACACTCTATATGGAGGTTGAAGGTTTGTACTTCATTAGGCATGTGTTGGACTGGCTATAGGGGAGGTTGGAGGCCAGTAATTTTTTACTTTTTTTAGGTGTGTGTTCGACACGCTATATGGAGGTTGAAGATTTGTATTTTTCTTAGGCGTGTGTTGGACTGGCTATAGGGGAGGTTGGAAGCCAGTTTTTTTCTTAGGTGTGTGTTGGACCCTCTATATGAAGGCTGAAGGTTTGTACTTTTATTAGGTGTGTGTTGGACTGGCTATAGTGAAGGTTGGAGGCCAGTACTTTTTTTATTTTAGATGTGTGTTGGACCCTCTAAATGTAGGTTGAAGGTTTGTACTTAGGCATGTGTTGGACTGGCTATAGGGGAGGTTGGAGGCCAGTATTTTTCTTTTTAGGTGTCTTAGACCCTCTATATGGAGGTTGAATGTTTGAACTTTTATTAGGCGTGTGTTGGACTGGTTATAGGGGAGGTTTGGAGGCCAGTAATTTTTTAGGTGTGTGTTTGACCCTCCATATGGAGGTTGAAGGTTTGTATTTTACTAGGCATGTGTTGGTCTGGCTATAGGGGAGGTTGGAGGCTATTTTATATGGTGTGTGTTGGACCCTCTATATGGAGGTTGAAGGTTTGTACTTTTATGAGGTGTGTTCGACTGGCTATAGGGGAGGTGTGAAGCCAGTAATTTTTTTAGATTTGTGTTCAGTACTAGGGCTGCAGGATATTCGGAAAAAAAGTACATTGCGATATTCGTTTTTCAACGATATATATCGCAATATTTAACTGGGTGGAGTGCAGAAGACACTGACAGTGTGGATTAGGCAGAGTCAGGACTCACAGTGGTGGTAGGAGGTAGAAGAATCCCCCAGAGTCCCGACTTCTCCCTGCCTAATGCTGTAGAGCAGCTGCAAAGAGTTCTATGCAAGGGGGGATTGCTGAACAAGGTGAGAGAGTTGCAGTCTGCTGTGGATCTGTGTCCCCCTGTGCAGCCAAGATGGCAGTCGGCACAGCTTGCTGAGGGATATGAGTACACTGGGGTCCTTTTTTGTGAAGATTAGGAGGTCTATGTATGGCTTTGGGGGCACCCGGGGGATGGAGGCAAGTCCCAAATGAGTGCGGAGTAAGCGCCATCATATGACTGGTGTGAGGTGATCAGGGTGTCACCAGTACAGTACAGTGCCATCATATGACTGGTGTGAGGTGATCAGGGTGTCACCAGTACAGTACAGTGCCATCATATGACTGGTGTGGGGTGATCAGGGTATCACCAGTACAGTACAGTGCCATCATATGACTGGTGTGAGGTGATCAGGGTGTCACCAGTACAGTACAGTGCCATCATATGACTGGTGTGAGGTGATCAGGGTGTCACCAGTACAGTACAGCGCCATCATATGACTGGTGTGAGGTGATCAGGGTATCACCAGTACAGTGCCATCATATGACTGGTGTGTGTCACCAGTACAGTACAGCGCCATCATATGACTGGTGTGAGGTGATCAGGGTGTCACCAGTACAGTGCCATCATATGACTGGTGTGAGGTGATCAGGGTGTCACCAGTACAGTGCCATCATAGGACTGGTGTGAGGTGATCAGGGTATCACCAGTACAGTACAGCGCCATCATATGACTGGTGTGAGGTGATCAGGGTGTCACCAGTACAGTACAGCGCCATCATATGACTGGTGTGAGGTGATCAGGGTGTCACCAGTACAGCGCCATCATATGACTGGTGTGAGGTGATCAGGGTGTCACCAGTACAGTACAGCGCCATCATATGACTGGTGTGAGGTGATCAGGGTATCACCAGTACAGTGCCATCATATGACTGGTGTGTGTCACCAGTACAGTACAGCGCCATCATATGACTGGTGTGAGGTGATCAGGGTGTCACCAGTACAGTACAGCGCCATCATATGACTGGTGTGAGGTGATCAGGGTATCACCAGTACAGTACAGTGCCATCATATGACTGGTGTGCGGTGATCAGGGTGACACCAGTACAGTACAGCGCCATCATATGACTGGTGTGGGGTGATCAGGGTGTCACCAGTATAGTACAGAGCCATCATATGACTGGTGTTGGGTGATCAGGGTATCACCAGTACAGTACAGCGCATGTGACTGGTGTGGGGTGATCATGGTGTCACCAGTACAGTACAGCGCCATCATGTGACTGGTGTGGGGTGATCAGGGTATCACCAGTACTGTACAGTGTCATCATATGACTGGTGTGGGGTGATCAGGGTGTCACCAGTACAGTACAGGGCCGTCATATGACTGGTGTGGGGTGATCAGGGTGTCACCAGTACAGTACAGAGCCATCATATGACTGGAGTGGGGTGATCAGGGTGTCACCAGTACAGCACCATCATGTGACTGGTGTGAGGTGATCAGGGTGTCACCAGTACAGTACAGTGCCATCATATGACTGGTGTGGGGTGATCGGGGTGTCACCAGTACAGTACAGAGCCATCATATGACTGGTGTGATGTGATCAGGGTGTCACCAGTACAGTGCCATCATATGACTGGTGTGAGGTGATCAGGGTGTCACCAGTACAGTACAGTGCCATCATATGACTGGTGTGGGGTGATCAGGGTGTCACCAGTACAGTACAGTGCCATCATATGACTGGTGTAAGGTGATCAGGGTATCACCAGTATAGTGCCATCATATGACTGGTGTGAGGTGATCAGAATGTCACCAGTAAAGTACAGAGCCATCATATGACTGGTGTGGGGTGATCAGGGTGTCACCAGTACAGTGCAGTGCCATCATATGACTGGTGTGAGGTGATCAGGGTGTCACCAGTACAGTACAGTGCCATCATATGACTGGAGTGGGGTGATCAGGGTGTCACCAGTACAGTACAGTGCCATCATATGACTGGTGTGAGGTGATCAGGGTGTCACCAGTACAGTACAGAGCCATCATATGACTGGAGTGGGGTGATCAGGGTGTCACCAGTACAGCACCATCATGTGACTGGTGTGAGGTGATCAGGGTGTCACCAGTACAGTACAGTGCCATCATATGACTGGTGTGGGGTGATCAGGGTGTCACCAGTACAGTACAGTGCCATCATATGACTGGTGTGAGGTGATCAGGGTGTCACCAGTACAGTACAGTGCCATCATATGACTGGTGTAAGGTGATCAGGGTATCACCAGTATAGTGCCATCATATGACTGGTGTGAGGTGATCAGAATGTCACCAGTACAGTACAGTGCCATCATATGACTGGTGTGAGGTGATCAGGGTGTCACCAGTACAGTACAGAGCCATCATATGACTGGAGTGGGGTGATCAGGGTGTCACCAGTACAGCACCATCATGTGACTGGTGTGAGGTGATCAGGGTGTCACCAGTACAGTACAGTGCCATCATATGACTGGTGTGGGGTGATCAGGGTGTCACCAGTACAGTACAGTGCCATCATATGACTGGTGTGAGGTGATCAGGGTGTCACCAGTACAGTACAGTGCCATCATATGACTGGTGTGGGGTGATCGGGGTGTCACCAGTACAGTACAGAGCCATCATATGACTGGTGTGATGTGATCAGGGTGTCACCAGTACAGTGCCATCATATGACTGGTGTGAGGTGATCAGGGTGTCACCAGTACAGTACAGTGCCATCATATGACTGGTGTGGGGTGATCAGGGTGTCACCAGTACAGTACAGTGCCATCATATGACTGGTGTAAGGTGATCAGGGTATCACCAGTATAGTGCCATCATATGACTGGTGTGAGGTGATCAGAATGTCACCAGTAAAGTACAGAGCCATCATATGACTGGTGTGGGGTGATCAGGGTGTCACCAGTACAGTGCAGTGCCATCATATGACTGGTGTGAGGTGATCAGGGTGTCACCAGTACAGTACAGTGCCATCATATGACTGGAGTGGGGTGATCAGGGTGTCACCAGTACAGTGCAGTGCCATCATATGACTGGTGTGAGGTGATCAGGGTGTCACCAGTACAGTACAGTGCCATCATATGACTGGAGTGGGGTGATCAGGGTGTCACCAGTACAGTACAGTGCCATCATATGACTGGTGTGAGGTGATCAGGGTGTCACCAGTACAGTACAGAGCCATCATATGACTGGAGTGGGGTGATCAGGGTGTCACCAGTACAGCACCATCATATGACTGGTGTGAGGTGATCAGGGTGTCACCAGTACAGTACAGTGCCATCATATGACTGGTGTGGGGTGATCAGGGTGTCACCAGTACAGTACAGTGCCATCATATGACTGGTGTAAGGTGATCAGGGTATCACCAGTATAGTGCCATCATATGACTGGTGTGAGGTGATCAGAATGTCACCAGTAAAGTACAGAGCCATCATATGACTGGTGTGGGGTGATCAGGGTGTCACCAGTACAGTGCAGTGCCATCATATGACTGGTGTGAGGTGATCAGGGTGTCACCAGTACAGTACAGTGCCATCATATGACTGGAGTGGGGTGATCAGGGTGTCACCAGTACAGTACAGTGCCATCATATGACTGGTGTGAGGTGATCAGGGTGTCACCAGTACAGTACAGTGCCATCATATGACTGGTGTGAGGTGATCGGGGTGTCACCAGTACAGTACAGAGCCATCATATGACTGGAGTGGGGTGATCAGGGTGTCACCAGTACAGCGCCATTATGTGACTGGTGTGAGGTGATCAGGGTGTCACCAGTACAGTACAGTGCCATCATATGACTGGTGTGAGTGATCAGGGTGTCACCAGTACAGTACAGTGCCATCATATGACTGGTGTGAGGTGATCAGGGTGTCACCAGTACAGTACAGAGCCATCATATGACTGGAGTGGGGTGATCAGGGTGTCACCAGTACAGCACCATCATGTGACTGGTGTGAGGTGATCAGGGTGTCACCAGTACAGTACAGTGCCATCATATGACTGGTGTGGGGTGATCAGGGTGTCACCAGTACAGTACAGTGCCATCATATGACTGGTGTGAGGTGATCAGGGTGTCACCAGTACAGTACAGTGCCATCATATGACTGGTGTGGGGTGATCGGGGTGTCACCAGTACAGTACAGAGCCATCATATGACTGGTGTGATGTGATCAGGGTGTCACCAGTACAGTACAGTGCCATCATATGACTGGTGTGGGTTGATCGGGGTGTCACCAGTACAGTACAGAGCCATCATATGACTGGAGTGGGGTGATCAGGGTGTCACCAGTACAGTACAGCGCCATCATATGACTGGTGTGAGGTGATCAGGGTGCCATCTTGCCGAAGCCTCCCATTGCTTTCTATTGGCAGCCATTTTGCCTTAGCCTTGTAGCATATAGTTCAGCCTCTGGTGACCTCCCTTCCTTTTCCTCTGGAGCAGCGATCGGTGTGGTAACACTGTGGGGCTCCTCAGACTGTCTCTTCCATATTTCTCTGTTTATCCCTCCTGGCTCAGTTTTTGTCCCTTTTTGGGGGGGTCTGTGTTCACAGTATATATAGCGATGGGCTGCGCGGTCCGCAGCGCTCTTAAAGGGCCAGTACTTTTTTATGTTTTTTTCCTGCAATCCATTCTCAGGACAGAAAATTCCCCCTAGCCTTGGTGGGGGACCCCAGTCTGCTGCGCCCCCCTGTTATACCTAATTTGGCCGCTGTTGGTGGCGACTTTAGTGTCCAAAATGGAGGTGCTGATGGCTGAACGAGCTGCTGGAAAAGGGCCTAGATTATCTTTCTCCTCTGATTCAGATGGTGATGTGGCTGGCGTGCCCTTTTCAGGGTCTCGCTTGTCCCTGGACCCGCTGGGGTCTGAGGCGGAGGTGGAGGAGGTAGATGATTCTCCCCCCGGGGTGGCCTGAAGAATGCTCAGCTATGGATGCGTTGATTTCTTCTGTAAAAGAAACACTGCATTTAGAGGATGAGCCCAATCCTCCGGGCATTGTGTCCTCCTTTGGTACACATAGGACCCGCAAGTCGGCGCAGGTTTTTCCCTGCCCCGCTGACTTTCATCACACAGTGAATGAACAATGGTGCACTTTCACGGTGCCTAAATGGTTTCAACTGCTCTACCCCTTTGTGCCTTCTACAGATTTGCGCTGGTGTGTGGCCCCCCAGGTGGATCACATGGTGGCCGTGTTGAACAAGGCTACTTTGGTTCCCACTGAGGATACCCTGGTTCTCTGGGATCCTACGGACAGGAGGTTGGAGGCTCTTGCCCGCCATGCCTACATGGTGGCGGGTTCCATGCTCAAACCTATTTTCTCTCCTTTCCAGGATGTCCCAACATGAGATGATAGGCTCCTCCCTACCGGAAACACAATCAATTAAGCACATTTAAAAGGCCCCACCTTCCCCTATAGCCCCAGTTTAGATTGTGTTTCTTCCTACCAAAAGAAATGCAGCACAAAGACTTACCTGCAGACTCGTAGGAGTCGAAAAGGTACCCTGTGAGCCAGGTTCGGCAGAAAGCCATGGGCTCCCCTGGCTGAAACTCTCTGGAGTGGAGGGGGGCACCCACCAGAACATTATACCCACCCACCAGAACATTATACCCACCCACCAGAACATTATACCCACCCACCAGAACATAAAATCTGGAACTCTTGAGCATTAGTGGTTGGAATACCCTGAGATCTTGTTGTAACCTGCAGTACTCTGTGCAATGGGTTAAAAAGAACCTGTTTAGACAGTCCTACAACTCACTTGTAAAGAGAAGGCTAGTTTTAGTTTTCTATGGGATTAGTAGAAAGGTCTGTTTATTATGATATTCATAGTAAATGCCTATCAGAATGCTTCCCTGCTGTCCTTACTGAGTTCTTTCCTGCTGTCCGGTCTGTGTGCTTCGGCTCGACTGTCAAAGGGGAAAGAAGGTATACCTCTTTTTACGGAGGACAGACAGAAGGACCTGTTCACCCAAAGCACGTTTAACGGGGGGACAAGTGTAGGCATTCCCCCACACACGTCAGTAAGCATGAGGCATACATTTAACCCCTTGATCACCAACAGTGTTAACCCCTTCCCTGCCAGTGTCATCTTTATAGTAGCAGTGCATATTTATAATCCAAAGGAGGGTGCAACAAATATAGATTGCATAAACTAATTTGCGACACTAGCATCGCTACAGAATAAATATCATAAATAATAAGAATTGGTCTAAAACATCATGGCTAGGAATGGTAATCAACGAACAATAAATAATATAAAACTATAAAATGTCCGTCAGTGGTCAAAAACTCCTGCTGATGTGTATATATAAGCTTTCGGCCAAAGTACAGTCCCAAGTACCCGTGCAACTAGTAACATGGAAGAGTGTGCGGCTAGTAGGAATGTCCGTGTACCACCACCAGCAAGCCGTGATCACCCATAAGATTGGAAACTCACCAAATCTCGGATAAAAACAGGCCTTAAAATGTCAACGCTGGCTCCTCCACCAAGACCATTTGCACCAACCGTCTGGCTCTTTAATATGAAGCTTTATCCTTATCGTTCAATTTGACATGTGAATGCAAGCATAAGGGGACACAGCGTAATTCTGCCAAATATTTATTGAAGCAAAAAACATCCGTTCCCCACAGCAAACATTTTTTTAATCCGTCATATATATATATATATATATATATATATATATATATATATATATATATATATATATATATATATATATATAGTATGTTTTTTAATCCGTCTATATAGTATGTTTTTTCTCTTACATCCTCCGACAGTCGCCGCCTCCTCTAAGTCATCACTATTGAGTATTGTCATCTGCTCCGCAGGAGTAGCTAGGCATATAGACTTAGTTAAAAGAAAAGGCATTTGCATGTATACACCCCTGGGGGCTGTCCCATCTGGTCAATACCCCCCTGCAGTGTCCACTCCCAACTCAGTTTTAATTTGCCTAGCATAGGAGTAGTTAGGCTTTCCCTGTGCTGGGGCTTCGGTCTCAGCCTATCTTCCTTTTTATTTGATTTTATTGAAAAAAATTTCAGTTTCTCTTACGTCCTCCGACAGTCGCCGCCTCTTCATATTCGTCACATATGGGGGTATTAGACTTTGCTCCGAAGGAGTAGCTAGGCAACAGAATATGTTAACATTAAAGCTTTTAACATATCCCACCCTCAAGGGGTGGTCCCCTCAGTCAATACCCTCCTACTTCCTGCAACCATATCTCAGTTTCAATGTCTAGCTTGTCAGGAGTGGCTGGCTCTCTCTGTGCTGGGGCTTTGTGCCCCAGACTCTTTCTTCTTTTTTGATTTTTTGTTTGAGTTTTCTCTCTACCTTTACTTAGCTGTTCTTTTTGTCAGCGTTAGTTCTTCGGATGAAGAGGATCATGCGGGCTGGGTCTCGGGCTGATCCCCCTGGTCGCAGGTCGTGGGTCAGTGGCTTCCCAGCCTGCCATCGAGCGTTCAGCCAGGTAACGCTCCTGGCACAGTGAACGACCCATCCCTGTTCGGTGCAGGGATGATTGGTGAGGTGGCTACCTCACTGGACGCTGTGCGGTTTCTTAACCCCCATTCTGTGCGTCTTGTATGCGACTCTCCCTGCCTCATGTGCAGCGGCTTGTTCGCCTGTGCGGGTCCCCCACGCCATTGTGAGGTAAGTGTATCTATGTGGGGACCTGTCTGTCTGGGGGGGTGTCAGTCTGGGACTGTGTAACCTGCCTCTGTTCACACTGTTTGTCTCCCTATCACTCGGCTGCATGCTGTGGGCTGCAAGGGGGGGGGGAGCTGTGTGACACTGTGTGTGTCAGCCTTGTCAGTGTGAGAAGCTGTGTGCTGTGGGGCATGTTTTGGGCATGTTTGGGCACTATACAGCGATCGCTGCGGCGATCTGACATGTTTTTTTATACATGGATGACATGTGTGCTTTACTGTACTGTGGAGCGGCGGTTTCGGCGCCAAACGGCGCCATTTTGCCTACACTCGCTCCGGCCGCATGTTCTACATGCATGGCGGCCATTTTCTTGTAGCCTCCCATTGGCTTTCATAGAGCGCCCTGGCAGCATCACTTCCTCTTCTCCAGGAACACCGATCGAGGCAGAAGCAGCGGCGAGGGTCTCCTCAGGTTATATCCTTCTTATCCATTGCCTGTGTCAGTTTTATTGTCCCTGTGGGGGTCTCATTGTGCTTGTGTGTGGTGCGGTGGGCTGCGCTCGCCGCGCTTGTTAAAGGGGCAGTTAACCCTTTATTATCCGGCATTTGTAATAGGGGCAATGGATTCTCAGGAGGGCAAATTTCCTACCGCCTTGGTGGAAAGCCAGGGGACCGCTGTTTCCCCCCCAGGGGGGGATTTAGCCACTTTTGTGGCTGGCCTTGCTGCTCAGGTGCAGATGCTGGTGGCTGCTCAATCTACTAAAAGACCCAGAGTTTCTCTTTCCTCTGATTCTGAGGGTGAAGGTGATGGGGCTGTTATGGCGGGGGCCTCCTTATCGGGGTCCCGCTCCTCCCTGGATCTAGTGGGGTCTGAGGTGGAGGCTGAAGTTGAAGGGGTTGATAATTCTCCCCCTGGCTCGCCTAAAGAGCTTGCAATCATGGATGAATTGATTGCTTCCATAAAACAAACGCTGCGTTTGCAGGATGAAGTGTGTCCCCCCGCTGCCTTGGCGGCTTATGGGACGCAGAGAAAACGCAGGACGCCGCAGGTTTTTCCCTGCAATGATGATTTTCAGCGCGCTGTTAAGGAACAATGGCGCAATCTGCGCAAACCTTTTGCTGTACCAAGTAGGTTCAGGCTGCGTTATCCTTTCTCGCCTTCCACTGATGAAAGGTGGTGTGTGCCACCCCCAGTGGATCACGCAATTGCGGTTTTAAACAAATCCACTGCGATTCCTGCAGAGGATTCCCCTGTGTTCCGTGATGCCACGGATAGGAGATTGGAGTCTCTTGCCCGTCATACTTATTCTGTTACGGGTTTTATGCTTAAGGCTCTGTTTGCCTCTCTCATGGCGGCCCAGGCGGTCGCAAGTTGGACGCAGATGCTTAGGCGCGTCCTAGTGGCCGATTCGGCCTCGCCAGCGACCCTGGATATGGTGGATCAAATCCACCAGGGTGTCATGTATCTGTGTGATGCGGACTTGGACCTAGTCCCGTTGGCTGCACGTGTGCACAGTGTGGCGGTGTTGTCTCGCCGCCTGGTTTGGTTGAAATGTTGGTCGGTGGACCAATCTTCACGTAAGACCTTAGCCAATCTGCCTTATGATGGGTCTCGCCTTTTTGGGGAGTCCTTGGATGTGTTGATTAAGGGGATCACCGGAGGTAAGGGCACTCTCTTGCCCCATTTCCCCAAGGCTAAGGGGGCTTCTGGGAAGAAGCATGCTAATTTTCGGCCCCCTCAGGGGTCCTTTCGTGCCTTTCGGTCGCACTACAAGGGCAAACCGTTCATAGGTCAAGGCTCTCAGAAGAAGCCCTGGTCTGGTAAACAGAAGTCCGGTCAATCCGGATCCGCAGCCCATAACAGTGCGGCCTGAAGGGGCGCCCTCACCCAGTTTTGGGGTGGGGGGATGCCTGCTCGGTTTTCTTCAGCCCTGGTTGGCCCGCGTGCGGGACAGATGGGTTCAGGAGATCGTTCGATCTGGTTACAAGATCGAGTTTCTCTCTCGGCCGGAGAGCAGATTTTTTCTCTCAAATCTTCAACTGTCTCCAGAGCATTTACGGGACCTGCACCTGGCGGTGAGGGACCTGAGGGCTCAGGGAGTGGTAGTTCCGGTGCCTCATCGGGACAGATTTCGGGGGTTTTATTCCAATCTGTTCACCGTGCCCAGGAAGGAGGGCAAGGTTCGTCCAATTCTGGACTTGAAGGCTCTGAACCGCTCTGTGCGGGTTCGCAAGTTCCGCATGGAATCCCTGCGGTCGGTGGTGGCTGCCCTGGTTCCGGGGAAATTCATGGCCTCCATCGATTTGAAGGATGCGTATCTTCACATCCCCATTTTCGAGGGTCACCAGAGGTACCTTCGATTTGCCATTGCGGAGGATCACTACCAGTTCATGGCGTTGCCTTTTGGCCTCGCCTCGGCTCCGCGGGTCTTCACCAAGGTGCTTGCACCGGTTCTGGCATTATTGAGGGCCCAGGGCATTTCTGTCCTGGGGTATCTGGACGACATTCTGGTTCGGTCTGCGACCAGCCAGGGTCTGGAGATGGACCTGTCTGTCACGATGCAAACTTTGCAGGAGTTTGGTTGGACGATAAATTTTCCAAAGTCGACACTGAGTCCGTCGGTTCGCCTTCCCTACCTGGGAATGATTCTGGACTCGGTGCAGGCGAAGATCTTCCTGCAGGAAGACAAACTCAGAACTCTTCAGGAGGAAGTCAGGTCCCTCAGGGACGTTCCGCACTCGTCTCTGCGGACGTGCATGAGATGTCTGGGATTGATGGTCTCGGCCTTCGAGGCGATTCCCTTCGCCCAGTTTCACACGCGGGGTCTCCAAGCGGAGATCCTGTCCATGTGGGACGGGCGACCTCAATCTCTGGATCTTCAAATCTCGTTGAGTCATCGCACCAGAAGAGACCTTCTGTGGTGGCTCCAGTCCCCGATGGTGTCCGGGGGCAAGTCGTTTCGTCCTATCTCATGGACGGTGATCACCACGGATGCCAGCCTGTCGGGCTGGGGTGGTGTTCTGGGTGTTCTGTCCGCCCAGGGGACTTGGTCGGAGGGGGAGTCCTCCCTTCCGATCAACATTCTGGAATTGCGTGCGATAAATCTCTGTCTTCATCGCTGGACGGACCGGCTGCAGGGCTGCCCGGTTCGGGTGCAGACGGACAATGCCACGGCGGTGGCCTACATCAACCACCAAGGGGGCACCAGGAGTGCCCGAGCGGCTCGAGAAGTGGCCGACATTCTGTCTTGGGCTGAGACTCATGTCCCGGCAATAACGGCGGTTCACATTCCGGGGGTGGAGAACTGGCAGGCGGACTATCTGAGTCGCCAGACCCTGGATCAGGGGGAATGGTCTCTCCACCCGGCTGTCTTCCAGATGTTGTGCGCGAAGTGGGGTCTTCCAGATGTGGACCTGTTCGCGTCTCGTCTCAACAACAAGGTGAGAAGGTTCGTGGCAAGGACGCGCGACCCTCAGGCAGACGCGTCGGACGCGTTAGTGGCCCCGTGGCATCAGTACAGGCTGATGTACGCGTTTCCACCGATTCAGTTGCTGTCCAGGTTCCTTCGCAGGTTACACTTGGAAGGCAGCACGGTGATTCTTGTGGCACCGGACTGGCCTCGCCGGTCCTGGTACGCAGACCTCGTGAATCTGGCGGTCGACGCCCCATGGCGTCTGCCTCTTCGAGACGATCTCCTGTCTCAAGGACCGATATACCATCCTGCTTTACAGTCGCTGGCTTTGACGGCCTGGCTGTTGAGACCGAGGTCCTGAAGGAGAAGGGTCTCTCCACAGAGGTCGTTCATACCTTGATCAACGCGAGGAAGTCTTCCTCAGGGGAGGTTTATTACCGTACTTGGAAGGCCTATTTGGGGGTTTTCACCCCGCACGTACTCGGTTTCCCGAGTGCTGTCCTTCCTTCAAATGGGTGTCGATCAGCGTTTGGCGCTGGCTACGATAAAGGGTCAGGTGTCTGCGCTGGCCGTTCTGTTTCAACGTCCCGTGGTTTCCAACTCCTTGGTTGGCACTTTTGTTCAGGGAGTGCGGCATCTGGTACCTCCTAGGAGGGATCCTCTGCCCCCTTGGGACTTGAATCTCGTTCTATCTGTGTTACAACGTGCTCCTTTTGAACAGATCAGGGAGATCTCATTGTCTATGTTGTCCAAAAAGGTCGCCTTTTTGGTTGCGATCACTTCGGCTCGCAGAGTGTCGGAGCTGGTGGCTTTGTCCTGCAAGTCTCCGTATCTGGTTGTTCATTTGGATAAGGTGGTCTTACGACCTAATCCTTCTTTTCTTCCGAAGCGAGTTTCGGAATTCCATCTTAATGAGGATATTGTCTTGCCTTCGCTGTGCGCGAAGCCTAAACATCCAAAGGAGGTGAGATTGCATTCTTTGGATGTTGTTCGGGCGATAAGGGTTTACCTTAAATCGACTGAGTCTTTTCGAAAAACGGACTCCTTGTTTGTTCTTCCAGATGGTCCTCGGAAGGGCATGGCGGCGTCGGCCTCTACCATCGCCAAATGGATCAGGCAGACCATTGAACAGGCCTATGCTTTGCAGGGGAAGGTTCCCCCTGTGCCTGTGAAGGCGCACTCTTCTAGATCTTTGAGTACGTCTTGGGCCTGTCGTCATGGGGCTTCTGTAGCCCAGGTGTGTAAGGCGGCGACCTGGTCGACCGTGCATACTTTCACAAAATTCTACAAAGTAGATGTTCAGGCATCGGCGGATGCTTCCTTTGGCCGCAAGGTTCTTAGTGCGGCAATTCCCTAGGGTCCCTTGTTGGGGACCTCTGGCTGTTGGGATAAGTTTTTTATCCCCTGGTTATTTGTCTTTTCCTGGGTTGTTACTCCTGTTGAGCACTTGTTTTTCCTGTAGCCCAGCTGGTTTCCTTCCTTTGGTAAGGTTCCTTTCTTTGATGCGGAGACTGCGTTGCCTTTCGGCGCAGATGCGTTTCCCACCCCTCATGTTTGCACTGCTTTGGGACGTCCCCATATGTGACGAATATGAAGAGGCGGCGACTGTCGGAGGACGTAAGAGAAAACGGAATTTTTGTAAAATCTTACCTGTAAAATTCCTTTCTCTGAGTCCTCCGACAGTCGCCGCCCCCGCCCCTCTTTTGGGGTTTGGTTGTATACTCTACTGCTATTCCACTGAAACTGAGATATGGTTGCAGGAAGTAGGAGGGTATTGACTGAGGGGACCACCCCTTGAGGGTGGGATATGTTAAAAGCTTTAATGTTAACATATTCTGTTGCCTAGCTACTCCTTCGGAGCAAAGTCTAATACCCCCATATGTATACCCCCAAATGGAATTTTACAGGTAAGATTTTACAAAAATTCTGTTTTTTTTTTCTTTCTTTACTAGCTGTTTATTTGATCAGCTTTAGTTTTTAGTCGACTCTTCGGACGAAGATGGTCATGCGGTGCTGGGATTTGGACTGGCCGCCCTGGTTCATCAGGGCACAGAGGGTCAGATGGACCCCCAGCCCGCCATCGAGCGTTCAGCTATGGTTCGCCCTGGCATTATGAACGACCCATCCCTGTTCGCTGCAGGGATGCAGCTGTGAGGTGGCTACCTCACCGGACGCATCTGCGGCTCAGCAGTGCAATGTCCCTAGCAAACGGCACTCCCTGTCAGGTGAGGACAGCGGCTTTCCGTTCTGTGAGGCTCCCCACGCCATCGGGTACAGGTAAGTGCTTCTGTGTGGGGCCTCTGTGTGGGGTGGCAGTCCTGGTTGCTGTGTGTCCCCCATAACTGTCTGTGCCTTGTGTGACCCCCGGCTGCGATCCCTGCGGGGTTCGTTTGTACAGGCGCTGCGGCGCTGTGTGTGTGTGAGGGGTCCCCTTCCCTGGGTCATTTCGGTGTTTGGGGGTGCAGACTGTGTAAGGACCGCGGCGGGGTGTCACCGCGCTGTCCGCCATTTTTTACACTGGGCAAGCATGTGAGTTCCTCTATGGGCGCATCTACATGCTGAATTGGCGCCAATCGCCGCCATTTTTGCGGGGACCGATCGGTCGGTCCGGCCGCATGTCGGTGGCCATTTTGGTGGAGCCTCCCATACCTTTCTATGGGGCAGCCATTTTCCCTGGGTCATGCAGCTGCATAGTTCAGCCTACTTTCACAGCACTTCCTCTTTCCTCTGAAGCAGGACAGCGGTGGCAACGCTCTGCGGGGGCTCTGCAGGTTATTGCTCTCAATATATCTCTGTACTGTCGCTTCTGGCTCAGTTTTGTCTCCTTGCTGTTGGGGGTCTCTTTTCTATCTTGATAGCTGGAGCGGTGGGCTGCGCAATCGCAGCGCTTTTAAAGGGACAGCACCTGATTCTTGCACTGCCCTGATTTTTCTCACCTGAGCATGGATTCTCAGGATAGCAAATTTCCACCAGCCCTGGTGGGGGCCCCCAGTTCTCTGGTGCCCCCTCTGAGACCTGATTTGGCCGCGGTAGTGGCGACTTTGGTGTCAAACATGGAAATGTTGATGGCTGAACGTGCTGCTCGTAAGAGGCCCAGATTGTCCCTTTCCTCTGATTCAGATGGTGATATGGCTGCTGCGAGCATGCCCTTTTCAGGGTCCCGCTCATCTGTGGACCTGCAGGGGTCTGAGGGGGAGGCGGAGGTAGAGGGGGTTGATACCTCCTCTCCGGGGTCGCCCGAGGAACGGGCGACCATGGATGAATTAATTATTTCTGTGAAGGACACCTTACATTTGGAGGATGAGCCCAGCCCTCCGGGCATTGTCCTCTTTTGGGATGCACAGGACCCACAAGTCAGCACAGGTTTTTCCCTGCCCCGCTGAATTTTGTTATACTGTTAATGAAGTGTGGCGCACTTTGAAGCGTCCGTTCGTGGTGCCTAGTCGGTTCAAATTGCTTTATCCCTTTGCACCGGCTACGGTATCATGCTGGTGTGTGCCGCCGCAGGTGGATCACACGGTCGCAGTGCTGAATAAGGCTACCCTGGTTCCTACGGAGGATTCCCCGGTTTTCCGGGATCCTACGGCCCGGCGTTTGGAGTCTTTGGCCCGCCATTCCTATACGGTGGCGGGCTCTCTGCTCAAACCGATTTTCGCATCCGTATTAGTGGCGCAGGCGGTTGCTGACTGGTCTAAGGTGCTTAGGAGCAACCTAGTGACTGATGGTGTCCCGCCTGCCCGGCTGGATATGGTGGACCAGATCCACCAGGGAATCATGTATCTGTGTGATGCGGCCTTGAATGAGGCCCCTCTAGTAGCACGCCTCTCTAGTGTTGCGGTGCTTAATCGACGCCTGATATGGCTCAAGAGCTGGTCGGCTGACCAGTCCTCGCGGAAAACGGTGGCGGATTTTCCTTATGCTGGCTCTCGCCTTTTTGGCGAGGCGTTGGATACCCTGGTAAAAGGCATCACGGGGGGCAAGAGTACTATGCTGCCCCAGAACCCGAAGCACAAGCCCTTCCGGGGCAAGAGGAGTTCTGCACCTAGATCCAGTCAGGGTTCCTTTCGTGTCTTTCGGAACCAGTCCAAGGGCAAGCCCTTTAAGTCCCAGGGAGGACAGAAGAAGCCCTGGGCGGGTAAGCAGAAGTCAGGCAATACCGCTACGACGGGCCAGTCCACTTCTGCCTGAAGGCGCGCCCTCACCCGTCTCTGGGGTGGGGGGGCGTTTGCGCGGTTTCCTTCAACCTTGGCTGCTCCAGATTTCGGACAGGTGGGTTCAGGAAATCGTTCGGTCGGGATACAAGATCGAGTTTCTTTCCCGGCCAGCGGACAGATTCTTCCCCTCGAATCTTCATTTGCCTCTGGGGCGTCTGCAGGACTTGCACCGTGCGGTCCAGGACCTCCTTGCTCAGGGGGTGATCGTCCCGGTGCCTCACCGGGACAGGTTTCAGAGTTTTTATTCCAATCTGTTCACTGTGCCCAGAAAGGAGGGCAAGGTGCGTCCTATCCTGGACCTGAAAGCTCTGAACCGCTTTGTGCGTGTTCGAAAATTCAGTATGGAGTCTCTCCGATCGGTGGTGGCTTCTCTGAGCCCAGGAGAGTTCCTGGCTTCAATAGACCTCAAGGATGCGTACCTGCATGTCCCCATCATCGAGGGTCATCAGCGGTACCTTCGGTTTGCCGTCGCGGGAGACCATTACCAGTTTGTGGCGTTACCTTTCGGTCTCGCTTCAGCTCCCAGGGTCTTTACCAAGGTTCTGGCGCCGGTTCTGGGCCTACTGAGGGCTCAGTTCATTGCGATCCTGGGGTATCTGGACGACCTCCTCGTCAGATCGAGTGTCAGTCAGGACCTGGTGCGCGATCTGTCATCACGATCCGGATGCTTCAGGAGTTCGGATGGACCATCAACGTTCAGAAGTCATCGTTGTCCCCTTCGGTTCGTCTTCCCTACCTGGGAATGATTTTGGACTCTGCTCAGGCGAAGGTGTTTTAAGGACAAGCTCCGAGCATTGCGGGACGAGATCGGGTCCCTCAGGGACATTCCAGCATCGTCACTCAGGACCTGTATGCGAGTCCTGGGGTTAATGGTATCAACTTTCGAGGCGATACCCTTTGCTTAGTTCCACACGCGGGCTCTCCAAGCGGAGGTCCTGGCCAACTGGGATGGACAGGCTCAGTCCCTGGATCTGCAGGTCTCCTTGAGTTGTCAGACAAGATTGGCCCTTCTGTGGTGGCTCCAGTTCCCGTCGGTGACGGGGGCAAGTCGTTTAGTCCCTTGGTTTGGACGGTGATCACCACGGATGCCAGCCTGTTGGGCTGGGGTGGGGTCCTGGGCACCCTGTCTGCCCAGGGCACTTGGTCGGAGTAGGAGTCCTCCCTTTCCGATCAACGTCCTGGAATTGCGAGCGATCAAGCTCTGCCTTCTACAGTGGTCGGACCGTCTATGGGGTTGTCCTGTCCGGGTACAGACGGACAATGCTACCTCGGTGGCTTACATCAACCACCAAGGGGGCTCCAGGAGTGCTCGGGCGGCCCGGGAGGTGTCCGACATTCTGTCTTGGGCCGAGATTCATGTCCCGGCAATCTCAGCAGTTCACATTCCGGGTGTGGAAAATTGGCAGGTGGACTACCTGAGTCGCCAGGCCCTGGACCAGGGGGAATGGTCCTTACACCCGGAGGTCTTCCAAATGCTGTGTGCGAAGTGGGGATCCCCGGACGTGGATCTGTTCGCGTCTCGGCTAAATCGAAAGGTGGAAAGGTTCGTGGCAAGAACGCGCGATCCGTTGGCGGACGCCTCGGATGTGTTGGTGGCCCCTTGGCATCAGTATCGGCTGATGTATGCCTTTCCTCCGATTCAGTTGCTGTCCAGGTTCCTCCGCAGGCTAGCCTCGGAGCCGCACCTGGTCATTCTGATAGCGCCGGACTGGTACGACGACGTGGTTCACCTGGCAGTGGCGCCTCCGTGGCGACTGCCCATGCGGGAAGATCTTCTGTCTCAAGGACCGATCTTCCATCCTGCTTTACAGTCGCTGGCTTTAACGGCCTGGCTGCTGAGACCCAGATCCTGAAGGACAAGGGTCTCTCTCCTGAGGTTATCCCTACGCTGATCAAGGCTAGGAAATCCTCTTCTGGTAAGATCTATTACCGTACTTGGAAGGCTTATTTCGCCTGGTGTGAGTCCAGGGGGTTTTCCCCTCGCTCGTACTCGTTGTCAAGAGTTTTGGCTTTCCTCCAGTCTGGAGTGGATCAGCGATTGGCACTGGCCACAATCAAGGGTCAGGTGTCTGCCCTGGCTATTCTTTTCCAACGCCCGGTGGCGTCTAATTCTTTGGTCCGCACCTTCATTCAAGGTGTGCGACACTTGGCTCCTCCCAGGAAGGAGCCTTTACCTCCATGGGACTTGAACTTGGTTCTGTCCGTGCTACAGCGTGCTCCCTTTGAAAATATCAGGGAGATCTCTTTGCCTCTGCTGTCAAAGAAGGTCGCTTTTTTGGTGGCGATCACTTCGGCTCGCAGGGTGTCGGAGCTGGCGGCGTTGTCTTGCCGCTCCCCTTACTTGGTGATCCATAGGGATAAGGTGGTGTTGAGGACACTTCCGTCCTTTCTTCCCAAGGTGGTCACTGAATTTCACCTTAATGAGGAAATTGTTCTGCCTTCGCTTTGCACGAAGCCTAAGCATCCGAAGGAGATTGCTTTGCATTCTTTGGATGTTGTTCGGGCGATCAGGGTTTACCTGTCGTCTACTGAATCCTTTCGTAAAATGGATTCCCTGTTTGTTCTTCCTGAGGGATCTCGGAGGGCATGGCTGCGTCCGCAGCAACTATTGCCGAATGGATCAGACAGACCATTGAGCAGGCTTATGCTTTGAAGGAACGGGTTCCACCCTTCCCTGTTAAGGCGCACTCTACTAGATCTGCGAGTGCGTCCTGGGCTTGTTGGCACAGGGCCTCGGTGGCCCAGGTGTGCAAGGCTGCGACTTGGTCGTCGGTGTACACTTTTTCCAAGTTCTACAAAGTAGTGTAAAATTCCTTTCTCTGAGCCCCCGCCTCTCTATGGGGTTCTTGTTCTTACTGCTATGCTACCAAACTGAGTTGGGAGTGGACACTGCAGGGGGGTATTGACCAGATGGGACAGCCCCCAGGGGTGTATACATGCAAATGCCTTTTGTTTTAACTAAGTCTATATGCCTAGCTACTCCTGCGGAGCAGATGACAATACCCAATAGTGATGACTTAGAGGAGGCGGCGACTGTCGGAGGACTCAGAGAAAGGCATTTTACAGGTAAGATTTTACAAAAATTCAGTTTTTTTTAATCTATATATGTAGTATGTTTTTTTTTTTAATCCATATATATAGTATGTGTTTTTAATCCATATATATAGTATTGTTTTTTAATATATATATATATATATATATATATATATATAGTATGATTTTTTTTAAATCCATATATATATATATATATAGTATGTTTTTTTAATCTTTATATGTAGTATGTTTTTTTTTAATCCATATATATAGTATGTGTTTTTAATCCATATATATAGTATTGTTTTTTAATATATATATATATATATATATATATATAGTATGTTTTTTTTTTTCAAATCCATAGTATGTTATTGCACGGCGCAATACAACAGTACGCAACGGGTGTATCTCACTGTAACATATGTGGACAGGGCCGCAATTAACTTTTGTCCCCTAAATAGTTTTTTTTTTATTGCACGGCGCAATACAACAGTTGTATTGCCTTTCCTCAGATTCAGTTGTTATCCAGGTTCCTTCGCTGCCCTGTGGCGTCTCATTCCTTAATTCGCACCTTCATTCAAGGTGTGCGACATTTGGCCCCTCCCCGGAGGGAGCCTTTACCTCCATGGGACTTGAACTTGGTTCTGTCTGCGTTAGTGTTCTCCCTTTGAACACATCCTGAAGATATCGTTGACTCTGCTGTCTAAGAAGGTTGCCTTTTTAGTGGCGATCACTTCGGCTCGCAGGGTGTCGGAGTTGGCGGCGTTGTCTTGCCGCTCTCCTTACCTGGTGGTTCATAAAGATAAGGTGGTCTTGCGACCTAACTCGTCATTTCTCCCTAAGGTGGTGTCTGACTTCCACCTTAATGAGGACATTGTTTTGCCTTCGCTCTGTGCGAAGCCCAAGCATCCTAAGGAGGGCGCGTTGCATTCCTTGGATGTTGTCAGGGCGATTAGGGTTTGCCTGTCGTCCACTGAATCCTTTCGGAAATCGGATTGCCTTTTTTTGTCCTTCGTGAGGGACCTCGAAAGGGCATGGCTGCATCTGCGGTGGCCATTGCCAAATGGATCAGACAGACGATTGTCCAGGCTTATGCTTTGAAGGAATGGGTTCCACCCTTCCCTGTTAAGGCGCACTCTACCAGATCAATGAGTACGTCCTGGGCCTACCAGCATATCAGGTCTCGGTGACCCAGGTGTGCAAGGCTGCGACTTGGTCGTCGGTGCACACCTTTTTTTCCAAATTCCATAAGGTTGTGGTTCTGGCACCCACCAGAATATTATACCCACCCACCAGAATATTATACCCACCCACCAGAACATTATACCCACCCACCAGAACATTATACCCACCCACCAAAACATTATACCCACCCACCAGAACTTTATAACCATACACCCGAACCTTATACCGACCCACCAGAACATCATAACATTAGAATATTTCATATTTATGCGTATGATGCCCATTGTCCGGAATATTTTATGTTTATGCATTTGATACCCATTGTTAGGAATATTTCATGTTTATGCGTTTGATGCCCATCATTTTAAATTTCTTGATGCCCATCATTTTAAATTTCTGGATGGCGTTATCAATAATTGGCATTGCTGGACAGCGTTATCAACAATTTACGTTGCTGGACGGCGTTATCAAAAAATTAAATCGCTGGATGGCGTTATCAATAATTTACATCGCTGGACGACCTTATCAGCAATTTCCATCTCTAGACGGCGTTTTCAATAAATTGCATTCCTGGATGGCGTTATCAAGAATTTACATTGCTGGAGGGAATTATCAATAATTTACATTGCTGGACGACGTTATCAACAATTGGCTTCGCTGGACAGCATTATCAACAATCTTGGGTTCCCAAGCTTCTTCCTGGAGGGCTTGGTATGGCAATCTTGGGACAGATCTATTTCCCAGGATTTCTCCAAATGCCAAGCCGACCTCCTCTAGGCGAGGACCAACCACTTTTGCTGGATTGTCGCCATTCAAGTGACCAGAGCCTGTGAACATGGAAAGAAAACCAGGTGACGATGGAATTCCTGTCAGTGGATATTTAAGGTAAGCCTATCATAATGTGCTAGTATGCGATTTTGCCGCTCCTCTCCCTCAGTGTTCCATTATAGGGGGTTGATCAGAAAGGTTGCTGCGGATATACGAGGTAACTGAGTATGGGTGGGTGGGAATACACTGCCATCTTGTTGTAACCTGCAGTACTCTGTGCAATGGGTTAAAAAGAACCTGTTTAGACAGTCCTACAACTCACTTGTAAAGAGAAGGCTAGTTTTAGTTTTCTATGGGATTAGTAGAGAGGCCTGTTTACTATGACATTCATAGTAAATGCCTATCAAAATGCTTCCCTGCTGTCCTTGCTGAGTTCTTTCCTGCTGTCCCGTCTGTGTGCTTCAGCTCAACTGTCAAAGGCGAAAGAAGGTATACCTCTTTTTACACATGACAGACAGAAGGACCTGTTCGCCCAAAGCACGTTTAACGGGGGGGGGGGGACAAGTGCAGGCGTTAGGAAATGCTCAAGTTCCCAAGCTTCTTCCTGGCCGGCTTGGTATGGCAATCTTGGAACAGATCTAATTCCCAGATCTAATTTCTCCAAATGCCAAGCCGACCTCCTGGAAGTGAGGATCAACCACTTTTTTTTAATCCATATATATAGTATGTGTTTTTAATCCATATATATAGTATGTGTTTTTAATCCATACATATAGTATTCTTTTTTTAATCCATATATATAGTATGTTTTTTTTAATCCATATATATAGTATGTTTTTTTTAATCTATATATGTAGTATATTAATAAAGGAGTGAAAAAATTGCCCTAGCGCCACACTTGCAATGAAACCACTCACCCTGCGCTCAACTCAAGACAAACTTAAAGGGATAGTACAACACAAATAAACCTAAACGGTCTCAGCAGCTGTTATAATAAAAATAAATTTCCAAATCAAGGTGTAATAGATAGTCCAAATGATGAGAAACGATCCACCACACTAACAGCGCTAGTTGTTGTGGTGGATCGTTATATATATAGTATGTGTTTTTAATCCGTATATGTAGTATGTTTTTTAAATCCATATATATATATAGTATGTTTTTTTAATCCATACATATATATAGTATGTTTTTTTTAATCCATATATATAGTATGTTTTTTTTAAATCCATATATATATAGTATGTTTTTTTAATCCACGTATATAGTATATTTAATCAATATATATATATATATATATATATATATATATATATATATATATGTGTATATATATATATATATATATATATATATATATATATATATATATATATATATATATATATATATGTGTATGTATATATATATATATATATATATGTGTATGTATATATATATATATATATATATATGTGTATGTATATATATAGTATGTTTTTTAATCCCTCTATATATAGTATGTTTGTTTTTTTAAATCCATCTATATATAGTATGTTTGTTAATCCATATATATAGTATGTTTTTTAAACCATATATATAGTTTGTTTTTTTATCCATATATATAGTTTTTTTTAATCCATATATATATATACAGTATGTCTTTTAATCCATCTATATTTTATATATATATATATATATATATATATATATATATATATATATATATATATATATATATAATATATATTAGTATGTTTTTTTTTAAATCCATATTTATAGTATGTTTTTTTAATGTATAGATATATAGTATGTTTGTTTTTAATCCATATATATATAGTATGTTTGTTTTTTAATCCATCTATATACAGTATGTTTTTTAATCCATCTATATTTTTTATATATATATATATATATATATATATATATATATATATATATATAAAATTGAAGTATGTTTTTTTTTTAAATCCATATTTATAGTATGTTTTTTTAATGCATATATATATATATATATATATATATATATATATATATATATATATATATATATATATATATATGCATGTTTTTTAATCCATATATATATTATTTTTATTAAAATATAGATATAGATATATAATATGCTTTAATCCATATATAGTATGTTTGTTTTTTAATCCATATATAGTATGTTTGTTTTTTAATCCATATATATAGTATGTTTTTTAATCCATATATATTTAGTATGTTTTTTAATCCATATATATAGTATGTTTGTTTTTTTAATCCATCTATATATAGTATGTTTTTTAATACATCTATATACAGAACACCAGAATATTATCACCACCCACCAGAACATCATACCACCCACCAGAACATTCTACCCACCCACCCACCAGAACATCCCCACACACCAAATTATTATACCCATCCACCAGAGCATACCCACTCACCAGTACATTATATCACTCTCCAGAACATTATACTCACCCACCAGAATACCAACCCACCAAAAAATTATACCCACCCACCAGAACATTATACCACTTACGAGAACATTATACCCACTCACCAGAACATTATACCCACCCACCAGAACATTATATCACCCACCAGAACATTATACCCAGCCACCAAATCATTATACCACCTAGCAGAACATTATACCACCCACCAGAAAATTATAACCATGCACAAAAACCTTATACCGACCCACTAGAACCTTATACCGACCCACCAGAACATTAAAGCATTAGAATATTTAATGTTTATGCGTTTGATGCCCATTGTTAGGAATATTTCATGTTTATGCGTTTGATGCCCATTGTTAGGAATATTTCATGTTTATGCGTTTGATGCCCATCATTTTAAATTCCTGGATGGCGTTATCTATAATTGGCATCGCTGGTCGGCGTTATCAACATTTTACATCGCTGGACCGCGTTATCAACAATTTACATCGCTGGACCGCGCTATCAACAATTTACATCGCTGGACGGCGTTATCAGCAATTTACATCACTATAGGGGCGTTATCAATAATTTACATCGCTATAGGGCGTTATCAATAATTTACATTGCTGGACGGCGTTATCAATAATTGACATCGCTGGGCGGCGTTTTCAACAATTTACATCGCTGGACGACGTTATCAATAATTTACATCGCTGGACAGCGTTATAAGCTATTGGAATCGTGTCCAGAATATTTTATGTTTATGCGTTTGATGAGCATTGCCAGTGTCGTGGCATACCTATCTCGCATTCTCTGGATACCTTATTGGCCTATACGGGATACCTTTTTCTACTCTGAAGAATGCCTTGTTGGCATTCTAGAAATGCTTGACTTAAACAAACTGTATGAGTTAATTAATCTCATTTCTCTTTTCCTTACACATGTCATTGAGCTCGCATAAAGCTAAAAATATATATATCAGCTGAAGCTACCCGCAACTACCTGTCATAAGGGGAACTTTGTCTGGACTGTCTGGACAACTTGACCACCAGAAGCTAACAATATCATCTAAAAGCCCCTTCGGAATCTTCTGATGAGCGTCACCGAAGGAAATTCCCTCTATGACAAATAATCACAAATATTAATAATCACAATGCTTGCTATAATTAATTGTTAACCTTAATTGGACAAAAGATGTTAATAACAACACATTTTCTGTACGTCAGATTGTAATGACAAACCCATATTTGAGTATATATAAACTCCAGAAATGCTGTAATAAATCAGGTCATTTTTGATTCAGCCATCTTGAGTCTTATTCTGATCTCATTATATATATATATATATATATATATATATATATATATATATATATATATATATATATATATATTATCTGATTTGGTATCACTGACTAACAGGTAACAGGTATTTTGTACCTGAGTAAATTCCACGACACCAGGAATGGGCCAGTTTTTTTATTTTAGTTGTGTGTTGGACCCTGTTATATGGAGGTTGAAGGTTTGTACTTTTATTAGGCTTGTGTTGGACTAGCGATGAGGGAGGTTGGAGGCCAGTATTTTTCTTATTTTAGGTGTGTGTTGGACCCTCTATAAGGGGGTTGAAGGTTTGTACTTAGGCATGTGTTGGACTGGATACAAGGGGGGTTAGAGGGCAGTATTTTTTTCTATTAGGTGTGTATTGGATCCTCTATCTATATGTAAGTTGAAGGTTTGTACTTTTATTAGGCGTGTGTTGGACTGGCTATAGGGGAGGTTGGAGGCCAGTATTTTTTTTTTTAGGTGTGTGTTTGACCCTCTATATGGAGGTTGAAGGTTTGTACTTCATTAGGCATGTGTTGGACTGGCTATAGGGGAGGTTGGAGGCCAGAATTTTTTTATTTTTTTAAGGTGTGTTCGACACTCTATATGGAGGTTGAAGGTTTATATTTTTCTTAGGCGTGTGTTGGACTGGCTATAGGGGAGGTTGGAGGCCAGTAATTTTTTATTTTCTTTAGGTGTGTGTTCGACACTCTATATGGAGGTTGAAGGTTTGTACTTCATTAGGCATGTGTTGGACTGGCTATAGGGGAGGTTGGAGGCCAGTAATTTTTTACTTTTTTTAGGTGTGTGTTCGACACGCTATATGGAGGTTGAAGATTTGTATTTTTCTTAGGCGTGTGTTGGACTGGCTATAGGGGAGGTTGGAAGCCAGTTTTTTTCTTAGGTGTGTGTTGGACCCTCTATATGAAGGCTGAAGGTTTGTACTTTTATTAGGTGTGTGTTGGACTGGCTATAGTGAAGGTTGGAGGCCAGTACTTTTTTTATTTTAGATGTGTGTTGGACCCTCTAAATGTAGGTTGAAGGTTTGTACTTAGGCATGTGTTGGACTGGCTATAGGGGAGGTTGGAGGCCAGTATTTTTCTTTTTAGGTGTCTTAGACCCTCTATATGGAGGTTGAATGTTTGAACTTTTATTAGGCGTGTGTTGGACTGGTTATAGGGGAGGTTTGGAGGCCAGTAATTTTTTAGGTGTGTGTTTGACCCTCCATATGGAGGTTGAAGGTTTGTATTTTACTAGGCATGTGTTGGTCTGGCTATAGGGGAGGTTGGAGGCTATTTTATATGGTGTGTGTTGGACCCTCTATATGGAGGTTGAAGGTTTGTACTTTTATGAGGTGTGTTCGACTGGCTATAGGGGAGGTGTGAAGCCAGTAATTTTTTTAGATTTGTGTTCAGTACTAGGGCTGCAGGATATTCGGAAAAAAAGTACATTGCGATATTCGTTTTTCAACGATATATATCGCAATATTTAACTGGGTGGAGTGCAGAAGACACTGACAGTGTGGATTAGGCAGAGTCAGGACTCACAGTGGTGGTAGGAGGTAGAAGAATCCCCCAGAGTCCCGACTTCTCCCTGCCTAATGCTGTAGAGCAGCTGCAAAGAGTTCTATGCAAGGGGGGATTGCTGAACAAGGTGAGAGAGTTGCAGTCTGCTGTGGATCTGTGTCCCCCTGTGCAGCCAAGATGGCAGTCGGCACAGCTTGCTGAGGGATATGAGTACACTGGGGTCCTTTTTTGTGAAGATTAGGAGGTCTATGTATGGCTTTGGGGGCACCCGGGGGATGGAGGCAAGTCCCAAATGAGTGCGGAGTAAGCGCCATCATATGACTGGTGTGAGGTGATCAGGGTGTCACCAGTACAGTACAGTGCCATCATATGACTGGTGTGAGGTGATCAGGGTGTCACCAGTACAGTACAGTGCCATCATATGACTGGTGTGGGGTGATCAGGGTATCACCAGTACAGTACAGTGCCATCATATGACTGGTGTGAGGTGATCAGGGTGTCACCAGTACAGTACAGTGCCATCATATGACTGGTGTGAGGTGATCAGGGTGTCACCAGTACAGTACAGCGCCATCATATGACTGGTGTGAGGTGATCAGGGTATCACCAGTACAGTGCCATCATATGACTGGTGTGTGTCACCAGTACAGTACAGCGCCATCATATGACTGGTGTGAGGTGATCAGGGTGTCACCAGTACAGTGCCATCATATGACTGGTGTGAGGTGATCAGGGTGTCACCAGTACAGTGCCATCATAGGACTGGTGTGAGGTGATCAGGGTATCACCAGTACAGTACAGCGCCATCATATGACTGGTGTGAGGTGATCAGGGTGTCACCAGTACAGTACAGCGCCATCATATGACTGGTGTGAGGTGATCAGGGTGTCACCAGTACAGCGCCATCATATGACTGGTGTGAGGTGATCAGGGTGTCACCAGTACAGTACAGCGCCATCATATGACTGGTGTTGGGTGATCAGGGTATCACCAGTACAGTACAGCGCCATCATATGACTGGTGTGAGATGATCATGGTGTCACCAGTACAGTACAGCGCCATCATATGACTGGTGTGTGGTGATCAGGGTGTCACCAGCACAGTACAGAGCCATCATGTGACTGGTGTGGGGCGATCAGGATGTCACCAGTACAGTACAGTGCCATCATATGACTGGTGTGGAGTGATCAGGGTGTCACCAGTACAGTACAGAGCCATCATATGACTGGTGTGGGGCGATCAGGATGTCACCAGTACAGTACAGTGCCATCATATGACTGGTGTGGAGTGATCAGGATGTCACCAGTACAGTACAGTGCCATCATATGACTGGTGTGAGGTGATCAGGGTGTCACCAGTACAGTACAGTGCCATCATATGACTGGTGTGGGGTGATCGGGGTGTCACCAGTACAGTACAGAGCCATCATATGACTGGTGTGATGTGATCAGGGTGTCACCAGTACAGTACAGTGCCATCATATGACTGTTGTGGGTTGTTCGGGGTGTCACCAGTACAGAGCCATCATATGACTGGAGTGGGGTGATCAGGGTGTCACCAATACAGTACAGCGCCATCATATGACTGGTGTGAGGTGATCAGGGTGTCACCAGTACAGTACAGTGCCATCATATGACTGGTGTGGGGTGATCAGGGTGCCATCTTGCCGAAGCCTCTCATTGCTTTCTATTGGCAGCCATTTTGCCTTAGCCTTGTAGCATATAGTTCAGCCTCTGGTGACCTCCCTTCCTTTTCCTCTGGAGCAGCGATCGGTGTGGTAACACTGTGGGGCTCCTCAGACTGTCTCTTCCATATTTCTCTGTTTATCCCTCCTGGCTCAGTTTTTGTCCCTTTTTTGGGAGGTCTGTGTTCACAGTATATATAGCGATGGGCTGCGCGGTCCGCAGCGCTCTTTAAGGGCCAGTACTTTTTTATGTTTTTTTCCTGCAATGCATTCTCAGGACAGAAAATTCCCCCTAGCCTTGGTGGGGGACCCCAGTCTGCTGCGCCCCCCGTTATACCTAATTTGGCCGCTGTTGGTGGCGACTTTAGTGTCCAAAATGGAGGTGCTGATGGCTGAACGAGCTGCTGGAAAAGGGCCTAGATTATCTTTCTCCTCTGATTCAGATGGTGATGTGGCTAGCGTGCCCTTTTCAGGGTCTCGCTCGTCCCTGGACCCGCTGGGGTCTGAGGCGGAGGTGGAGGAGGTAGATGATTCTCCCCCGGGGTGGCCTGAAGAATGCTCAGCTATGGATGCGTTGATTTCTTCTGTAAAAGAAACACTGCATTTAGAGGATGAGCCCAATCCTCCGGGCATTGTGTCCTCCTTTGGTACACATAGGACCCGCAAGTCGGCGCAGGTTTTTCCCTGCCCCGCTGACTTTCATCACACAGTGAATGAACAATGGTGCACTTTCACGGTGCCTAAACGGTTTCAACTGCTCTACCCCTTTGCGCCTTCTACAGATTTGCGCTGGTGTGTGGCCCCCCAGGTGGATCACATGGTGGCCGTGTTGAACAAGGCTACTTTGGTTCCCACTGAGGATACCCTGGTTCTCCGGGATCCTACGGACAGGAGGTTGGAGGCTCTTGCCCGCCATGCCTACATGGTGGCGGGTTCCATGCTCAAACCTATTTTCTCTCCTTTCCAGGATGTCCCAACATGAGATGATAGGCTCCTCCCTACCGGAAACACAATCAATTAAGCACATTTAAAAGGCCCCACCTTCCCCTCTAGCCCCAGTTTAGATTGTGTTTCTTCCTACCAAAAGAAATGCAGCACAAAGACTTACCTGCAGACTGGTAGGAGTCAAAAAGGTACCCTGTGAGCCAGGTTCGGCAGAAAGCCATGGGCTCCCCTGGCTGAAACTCTCTGGAGTGGAGGGGGGCACCCACCAGAACATTATACCCACCCACCAGAACATTATACCCACCCACCAGAACATAAAATCTGGAACTCTTGAGCATTAGTGGTTGGAATACCCTGAGATCTTGTTGTAACCTGCAGTACTCTGTGCAATGGGTTAAAAAGAACCTGTTTAGACAGTCCTACAACTCACTTGTAAAGAGAAGGCTAGTTTTAGTTTTCTATGGGATTAGTAGAAAGGTCTGTTTATTATGATATTCATAGTAAATGCCTATCAGAATGCTTCCCTGCTGTCCTTACTGAGTTCTTTCCTGCTGTCCCGTCTGTGTGCTTCGGCTCGACTGTCAAAGGGGAAAGAAGGTATACCTCTTTTTACGGAGGACAGACAGAAGGACCTGTTCACCCAAAGCACGTTTAACGGGGGGACAAGTGTAGGCATTCCCCCACACACGTCAGTAAGCATGAGGCATACATTTAACCCCTTGATCACCAACAGTGTTAACCCCTTCCCTGCCAGTGTCATTTTTATAGTAACAGTGCATATTTATAATCCAAAGGAGGGTGCAACAAATATAGATTGCATAAACTAATTTGCGACACTAGCAGCGCTACAGAATAAATATCATAAATAATAAGAATTGGTCTAAAACATCATGGCTAGGAATGGTAATCAACGAACAATAAATAATATAAAACTATAAAATGTCCGTCAGTGGTCAAAAACTCCTGCTGATGTGTATATATAAGCTTTCGGCCAAAGTACAGTCCCAAGTACCCGTGCAACTAGTAACATGGAAGAGTGTGCGGCTAGTAGGAATGTCCGTGTACCACCACCAGCAAGCCGTGATCACCCATCAGATTGGAAACTCACCAAATCTCGGATAAAAACAGGCCTTAAAATGTCAACGCTGGCTCCTCCACCAAGACCATTTGCACCAACCGTCTGGCTCTTTAATATGAAGCTTTATCCTTATCGTTCAATTTGACATGTGAATGCAAGCATAAGGGGACACAGCGTAATTCTGCCAAATATTTATTGAAGCAAAAAACACCCTTTCCCCACAGCAAACATTTTTTTAATCCGTTATATATATATATATATATATATATATAGTATGTTTTTTAATCCGTCTATATAGTATGTTTGTTTTTTTAATCCATATATATAGTATGTTTTTTCTCTTACATCCTCCGACAGTCGCCGCCTCCTCTAAGTCATCACTATTGAGTAATGACATCTGCTCCGCAGGAGTAGCTAGGCATATAGACTTAGTTAAAACAAAAGGCATTTGCATGTATACACCCCTGGGGGCTGTCCCATCTGGTCAATACCCCCCTGCAGTGTCCACTCCCAACTCAGTTTTAATTTGCCTAGCATAGGAGTAGTTAGGCTTTCCCTGTGCTGGGGCTTCGGTCTCAGCCTATCTTCCTTTTTATTTGATTTTATTGAAAAAAAATTCAGGTTTTTTTTTCTTTCTTTACTAGCTGTTTATTTGATCAGCTTTAGTTTTTAGTCGACTCTTCGGATGAAGATGATCATGCGGTGCTGGGATTTGGACTGGCCGCCCTGGTTCATCAGGGCACAGAGGGTCAGATGGACCCCCAGCCCGCCATCGAGCGTTCAGCTATGGTTCGCCCTGGCATTATGAATGACCCATCCCTGTTCGCTGCAGGGATGCAGCTGTGAGGTGGCTACCTCACCGGACGCATCTGCGGCTCAGCAGTGCAATGTCCCTAGCAAACGGCACTCCCTGTCAGGTGAGGACAGCGGCTTTCCGTTCTGTGAGGCTCCCCACGCCATCGGGTACAGGTAAGTGCTTCTTTGTGGGGCCTCTGTGTGGGTTGGCAGTCCTGGTTGCTGTGTGTCCCCCATGTCTGTGCCTTGTGTGACCCCCGGCTGCGATCCCTGCGGGGTTCATTTGTACAGGCATGTGTGTGTGAGGGGTCCCCTTCCCTGGGTCACTTCGCTGTTTGGGGGTGCAGACTGTGTAAGGACCGCGGTGGGGTGTCACCGCGCGGTCCGCCATTTTTTACACTGGGCAAGCATGTGAGTTCCTCTATGGGCGCATCTACATGCTGAATTGGCGCCAATCGCCGCCATTTTTGCGGGGACCGATCGGTCGGTCCGGCCGCATGTCGGCGGCCATTTTGGTGGAGCCTCCCATACGTTTCTATGGGGCAGCCATTTTCCCTGGGTCATGCAGCTGCATAGTTCAGCCTACTTTCACAGCACTTCCTCTTTCCTCTGAAGCAGGACAGCGGTGGCAACGCTCTGCGGGGGCTCTGCAGGTTATTGCTCTCAATATATCTCTGTACTGTCGCTTCTGGCTCAGTTTTGTCTCCTTCCTGTTGGGGGTCTCTTTTCTATCTTGATAGCTGGAGCGGTGGGCTGCGCAATCGCAGCGCTTTTAAAGGGACAGCACCTGATTCTTGCACTGCCCTGATTTTTCTCACCTGAGCATGGATTCTCAGGATAGCAAATTTCCACCAGCCCTGGTGGGGGCCCCCAGTTCTCCGGTGCCCCCTCTGAGACCTGATTTGGCCGCGGTAGTGGCGACTTTGGTGTCAAACATGGAAATGTTGATGGCTGAACGTGCTGCTCGTAAGAGGCCCAGATTGTCCCTCTCCTCAGATGGTGATATGGCTGCTGCGAGCGTGCCCTTTTCAGGGTCCCGCTCATCTGTGGACCTGCAGGGGTCTGAGGGGGAGGCGGAGGTAGAGGGGGTTGATACCTCCTCTCCGGGGTCGCCCGAGGAACGGGCGACCATGGATGAATTAATTATTTCTGTGAAGGACACCTTACATTTGGAGGATGAGCCCAGCCCTCCGGGCATTGTGTCCTCTTTTGGGACGCACAGGACCCACAAGTCAGCACAGGTTTTTCCCTGTCCCGCTGAATTTCATTATACTGTTAATGAAGTGTGGCGCACTTTGAAGCGTCCGTTTGTGGTGCCTAGTCGGTTCAAATTGCTTTATCCCTTTGCACCGGCTACGATATCGAAATGGTGTGTGCCGCCGCAGGTGGATCACACAGTCGCAGTGATGAATAAGGCTACCCTGGTTCCTACGGAGGATTCCCCGGTTTTCCGGGATCCTACGGCCTGGCGTTTGGAGTCTTTGGCCCGCCATTCCTATACGGTGGCGGGCTCTCTGCTCAAACCGATTTTCGCATCCGTATTAGTGGCGCAGGCGGTTGCTGACTGGGCTAAGGTGCTTAGGAGCAACCTAGTGACTGATGGTGTCCCGCCTGCCCGGCTGGATATGGTGGACCAGATCCACCAGGGAATCATGTATCTGTGTGATGCGGCCTTGAATGAGGCCCCTCTAGTAGCACGCCTCTC